>NC_043746.1:0-192500 GCF_902148845.1 Salarias fasciatus | reverse complement strand
AACCGAAATTTAATCAAATAGAAACGTCATCAATGATGAACTGCAAATGCAATGCAGTTACACTGTTGTTTATTTCTGATAAAATAAATGTGTATTTACCCTTACAGTGGTCTGCACGCTCCTCGTTACTTCCACCTTACAACAAGTCACAATATGAAACAACCACATTGCTCATTTATGAACCAAATATTAATTCATGATTCAAGTTATGACCAAAATCTATATTTTAAAATCAAGTATCTCCTATTGGTCATGTAAATAATATCACGGAGAATCACGGATGAAGGAGTGTTTTTTTTTTAACAGAGGGCGTTGCTCCGAGAAGTTTGAGCACAAATACAATTCTCTGCATTAAATAATGACTTCAGGTAGACTTTCAAAACATAGCAAAATCACTAAAATAGTTTCTGAAACAGATCAGAGGCCACAATATGAAACGTTTAAAAAAAAAAAGACTATCGAACGGAGAAGTCTCTAAATTATAATTTACACAATGCTTCTCTAGCAATAAATGTACATTTTATCTTCATATTTTTCACTCGGTTTATGGATGTGATCTGTAGTTTTTTTGTTTAAATGTGCAATCTGTCTGTTTTGTCTTCTAAAATGCCGCCCGGCTGGTTGTTAGGCTGTTGCTAAGGACTCTGAACTCTGACCCGGAAGTACATCACGGACTGATATTTTTTTTTAAACGGAGCAAGTTTTTGCTCTTAAGCTAATTATATTTGTCTACAAATACGCTTCTGTGCATTATATAACAAGTTCTGTTTAATTTTAAGAGTAATATTTATTTTGAATCAGATGTGTGTATTCATCTTCAAACATTTGCTGAAACAAGTTTGTTATAAATCAAGCAATCATTAAATCGATCACTCTGCATTTATGTGTTATAACATTAAGATCAAACGTTTTTAACTGTTTTAATAGTATTCCAGTAGATTATGAAGTATTGACGTAATGACAACAAAGAAGAAAAAGGTGATAAATCAACTCATTTCTTTAAGATAGATAGAACTTTATTCATACCTTTGGTGGGACCTGAGGATAAAAGTTGATCTAAAAGCAGCACAACACCAGCGTCACGTGCGTGTGCGCAGAGAAGTAGCTCCATCCTGAAAAATTGACTTTTCTGAGCTGTTAACATGGTTAGTGTGTGATTACCTCACGAAAACTTCTTTTTGGTTGATGTTTCTCTTCATTCATGCATATTTGAGTATCCTGTAAGAATAATTAGTGCAAGCTCGAGCTCCCTTCACACGACTGATGTGCAGCATGGTGGCGTACTTCAGCACGAAGGAGAACCTCTCAACACAGATGTGCTGCACTAGATCCACAAGACGGAGCTGCAGAGGCCTTCTCTCCAACTTCAGTGTAAAATACACACTACAAGGCCTGTTTCTTTCTTTCTTCATGCTGTTAGAGTTGGATTATTGTCAGACAGTCCTTTAGAGGTGCCCCACAAGGTCATTAAACCCTCTGAGGCCTCGCTGAGACATGAAGCCTGTTCTGACCTTTGACCTCTGTTGCTCTATTGCTCTTATTTGACCTCTACAGCAGATACAGACCTGAAACTTGAACTGCGAGGCCTCTGGGAGCTATAAAATTGTGACCTGTTGGACTTTTTTCATAAGCTCCTCCCAAATAGGAAGTAGCTTCAGGAAGGAAGTGGGGCTTCCAAATTGTACATATGACTTTCTGGCAGAAGTGTGAACACATCCCACAAATCTCAGCTTATTTGGAGCAAATCTGACCAAATGATGATGCTTAATTGATTCTTTTAACAGAATAGGTTCCTCTGAAACATATTTGAGAATGCAGTTTAGTTTTCTCAGAACGGAATTTTGTGGAGACAGGGTTGGAAAAACAATGTCAGCTCGTTAAGATCCGCTTGTTGCTAGGTTGGTTGCTAAGGAAGTGTTTGAAACCGGAAGGAAGTTGATTCACGAACTGATCCAGTTTTTTTTTTTTCTTTATGGATCTGTTGCTCTTAAACCTAGTTATATTTACATTCCTCTGCATTGAATAATGAAATCAGTTTGGTTGTCAAAACACAGCAGAAACTTTAAAATATCTTCTGAAACAAAGATTAACCACAATCAAAACTACAGAAAGGATAAATCTGTTTTGCAATTTACACAGTGCTTTCCTTCAGACAAATATACATTTTATTTACATAATATCCACTCGCTTTATGAATGTGATCTGTAGTGTTTCCTTTTTGACCTTGACTTGCATTTTGGTTCTGACAGCTTTCTCAGTCGGTTGCTCAGGACTCTGGTATGCCAACCGGATGGAACTTGATCTACATCTCAGACCGATTTTTTTTTTCCACCATGTTTTTCACTGGATCCAGGCTGAGAGGCAGCAGTCAAGTGACCTGAAGATATGCCGATTATATAGAGTTCACTCTGGCATTGGATTGTAGCACATCTAGAGTCAGTTTAATATGAACGGTCCCATGGTCCAATAACATGCCTGTCAGGTTAATTGGCCACCCTAAATTGCCCCTCGGTGTGAATGTGAGCGTGAATGGTTGTATGTCTAATACCCCTTTCCCACTGCAGCTAGTGGGTCGCCCCGTGTTTTCAGCACATTTGCAATCAGCTTTTGACTCCTTTCCCACCGCCTGCAGACCCGGGTCTGACCGCCTGCTGGCGAGCCGCGTCGCTGCGTTTTCCCGCGTTGATGGTGTCCCACATTGATGACATCATCAGCACGACGGAGCAAAGCTAAAGTAAACAATGCAGCAGAACACCGTCCCCGTTACCTGTAGACGAATCTCCTCTTCCCCATGGATCAGGGGAAGCTCTCTGGTCTCGCTCTCTTGCCAATACTGGGTCGTCTTGAAGAAGGAAATCTCACGCTGTGTCCAGAAACAACAACAAGCACACTAATGTAGCCACACTACATCGACGTCGGCATGTAAATTACCGCGTCGACCCGAGTCTGCCTTTCTCACTCCATTTCACCCTTCTCACTAAAAGCCGATAGAAGCCGAGTCATTAAAAACCCGGGTCGATTGCAGGGTCGAACAGCCCGGGTCAGATTACTATTGCAACAACACATCATCAGCAGGGTAAAACTAACCTGCGTCACAACAGTCTAAACCCAGCTCACGTTCCCTATTAGTGGGTGAACAATCCAACGCTTGGTGAATTCTGCTTCACAATAACAGGAAGAGCCGACATCGAAGGATCAAAAAGCGACGTCGCTATGAACTCTTGGCCGCCACAAGCCAGTTCTCCCTGTGGGAACTTTTCTGACACCTCCTGCTTAAAACCCAAAAAGTCAGAAGGATGGTGAGGCCCCGCTTTCACGGTCTGTACTCATACTGAAAATCAAGATCAAGCGAGCCTTTGCCCTTCTGCTCTACGGCCGGGCCTTTGCCCGCGGGGCCCGGCCGGGTTCAGCCCGAAGGGGCGATGTGGGCCAACCCTTCGGGGGACCCACCACCCGCCGAGTGAAAGGTAGGGGCCGGGTGCAGTGTGGATTGGGTGGCAGCCGACGGCAGGGTGCCCAGCGACCCGATCCTCGGACACAGAGACTAGCTCTAGGGACATGGACTGTCACCTCGTTGGGGGGGAAGGAGCCCGAGCTTGTGAGGGAGGTTGAGAGGTACCGGCTAGATATAGTCAGACTCACCTCCACACAGCCGGGGCTCTGGAACCCAACCTCTGGAGAAGGGCTGGACTCTCCACTTCTCTGGCGTTGCCCGCGGTGAGAGGCGGCGGGCTGGTGTGGGTTTGCTTATAGCCCCACAGCTCAGCCGTTATGTGTTGGAGTTCACCCCAGTGAACGAGAGGGTCGCATCCCTGGTCCTTCGGGTCGGGGACAGGTGCCTCAATGTTGTTTCGGCTTAAAGGGGCGACCAGCAGTGCAGGTTACCCAGAATTCTTGGAGTGTCTGGGAGGGGTGCTGGACAGTGCTCCAACTGGGGACTCCATGGTTCTACTGGGGGACTTCAACGCCCACGTGGGCAGCGACAGCGAGACCTGGAAGGGGGTGATTGGATCGCACGGCCTCCCCGATCTGAACCCGAGTGGTGTTCTGTTATTGGACTTCTGTGCTAGTCACAGTTTGTCCATAACGAACACCATGTTCGAGCACAGGGGTGTCCATAAGTGCACCTGGCACGGACTGCTCGAGAAGAGACGGTCCCTCCACAAAACTCAGTTTTTCACGTCCAAATGAAGAACACGGACCAGAAGTGGCAGACCCATTGGCCTGCTGAAGTAGAGACAGTGGCATCAGGAAAGTCAACTCTGAATGTGACGGACTCAGTCAAAGAGTGGGAGGACCGCCGGGCTGCTGGAGAAGAGAAGGTCGCTGCACAAACTGAGTTTGGCACGTCCAAATGAAGAACACGGAACAGGAGTGGAAGAGCCTCTGGCCTGCTCAAGAAGAGGCAGTAGCTGCAAAAGAATTAGCTCTGCATGTGAAGAACTTCGACAGGCAGTGGGAGGACCGCCGAGCTGCTCTAGAAGAGACAGCCGCTCCACAAAACTCAGTTTTTCACGTCCAAATGAAGAACAGGGACCAGGAGTGGCAGACCCGTTGGCCTGCTGAAGTAGAGACAGTGGCACCAGGAATGTCAACTCTGAATGTGAAGGACTCAAAGGAGTGGAAAGACCGCTGGAATGCTCTAAAAGAGACTGAGACTGAACTAAAGTCAGCTCAGAATGTGTATGTGAAGGATGCCATGGAGGAGTGGAAGGCCCTCTGGGCTCTGCAAGAAAAGTGGTTACACGAAAATCAGCTCGGCATGTGAAGGACACCGTCAAGGAATGGGAGGACTGCTGGGTTGCTCGGCAAAAGAAAATCGCTACATGAAATTCAGCTCAGGATGTGAAGGACTCTGTCAAGGAGAGGAAGGATCGGTGGACTGCTCCACAAGACAGGGCCGCTGCATGGAAGTCAACACTGCATGCGCATAAAACAGATCCCAACAAGGAGTGGGAGGATCACTGGGCTCCACGAACAGAGATACTGTTTGCAAAAAACTCAGCTCTGGATCGGAACAATTTGCCAAAGAGTGGGAAGATGGCTGGGCTGCTCAAGAGGAGACAGTGGCTGCACGAAAGTCAGCTCTGCACCTGCAAGTGAAGGACTCTGTCAAAGAGAGGGAAGACCGCTGGGCTGCTCATGAAGAGAAGGTGGTTGCACAAAACTCAGCTCAGTGTTGTCAGGACTCTGGCAAGTAGTGGGAGGCCAGCTGGGCTGCTCAAAAGGAGACAGCAGCTGCATGAAAATCAGCCTGGCATGTACATATGAGGCTTCCGATAAGGAGTGGAAGGATCAGTGGGCCGCTCAAGAGGAGAAGGTGGCTGCCCAAAAGTCAGCTCTGCATGTGCACATTAAGGACTCCACCAAAGAGAGGGAGGATCACTGGGCTGCTCAAAAAGAGACAGCAGCTGCACGACAATCAGCTCTGCATGTGTGTTCGAAAGACTCCACCAAGAGGTGGGAGGATCGTTGGCCCAAGAAGGGCGGCTCAATGATCCTCGAGGAGAAAGCACAAAAGATGGGTTGGTGGTAGTGGATTGGCCTTCTTGCCTCACAGCAAGAAGGTCCTGGGTTCAAGTACTGGCCGGGGCTCGGGCTTTGCTTGTTCTCCCCGTGTGCACGTGGGTTCCCTCCGGGTTCTCCTGCTTCCTCCCACGGTCCAAAAACATGCATGTCAGGTCAACTGGTCACTCTAAATTGCCCCTAGGTGTGAATGTGAACGTGAATGGTTGTATGTCTATCTGTGTTAGCCCTGCGACAGACTGGCGACCTGTCCAGGGTGGACCCTAGAAGACAAAATTCAGGTTCCAGCAAATGACAGTGATGAGATATTAACAGAAAGAGACTCAGACTCAATGTTCCTCAAAGCCACTGATGAAAAAGAAATAACTGTTAAGAAATGTAGAAACAGAACCTCCAACGACTGTGATGGAATTGATATGTTAGTAATAAAAAAGTCATTCTGGGTATTTCTAAACCTTTAACTCATATCTTCAATCTCTCATTTCAAACAGGAAAATGTCCAAATAAAATGAAAACAGCAAAGTTATCTTCTGTACAAAAACAGTGACAGACACCACTTCACAAACTGCAGACCTGTTTGATTCTCCCACAATTCTCTAAAATCCTCCAATTTATTTTTTTATAATAGATTACATAAATCCATAGAAAAATTCAAGTTGCTCTCAGACGGTCAGTATGGATTGAGAGATAACCGGCAGCGCCACTGGCTTTAACTGAAATCAGTGAAGAAATTACAAATTCTGTAGACAATAAAAAACTCGCAGCAGGAGTTTTCATTGGTCTGAAAAAAGTCACTCGATGCTATAAATCATGACATATTAATCAGTGGAGCCGGCTAAGGCCCGGCCACCAGGCGCTCGCTTGCGAGCCCCAAGCCCAGGCCTGGCTCCAGGGTGGGGCCCTGGCTGCGTCATACCGGGCCACGTCACGACCTTTGTTCTTTTTCTACTCATAGGGGGTTTTGAACTACTCTCAGTCTGGCCCGTCACCCAGGACCTGTTTGCCATGGGAGACCCTACTGGGGGGCATAAAGCCCCCCGGCAACAGAGCTCCTGGGATCATGCGGCCTCTCAAACTCCCCCACCACGTTAAAGTGGCAGTTCTAGGGGGAGCTATACAGAAGTGTGTTTTTCAATTTAACCACTCTGCTATTCAGCTCATCGTGTGAATTCTCCTGTGTGCTGCACTTTCACTGTTGCAACAAAGCAATGTCCCCACTGAGGGACGAATAAATACTTTATCTTATCTTCTACTGTGAAATCAAAGTATATTTTGTCTGGAGTACCTCCTTTCTGGGTGATATGATTGATAAACAGAGTCCAGCTCTGCATGTTGGAGAGAGACGGTGTGTTCTCCAGCATCTGGCGTCACTGTCAGTTCTTGTTAATCAGAAACTGGAGGAGGGCTTTCAGGGGAGGAATCTAAGAAAAACATGGATTATCTTTCTCTGGTTGGGGTGGGTTCATTCTTTCAGGTTTCATTTCAGGTTGACAACCTGCAAAAATCATACAATTTTAAAGTGAAATCAGTTTATAGGAGCTTTATGCAGGATCTTAGTAAATCAGGTCCACAGTTTACGATACACACAATAAAAGATCTAACATGGCCAAATGACCCTCATTTCTATTCACACACACTCACACACTCTTCTAAGTGTTGCAGCACAGATTGTTGAAAACTGCTGACTGTTCTTCTAAACACTGTTTTCCCGAAAGTGTTTCTGGCTCAGTAGTGTGTCACACACACGCACGCACGCACGCACGCACACGTTTACGGTTGCATTTCCTTCCATGACAGATGAAGCCACTGACACAGATTACAGGGATTATGCCGACAGCCGTCGCTCTGACCGAGGCGGAGGCGGTAAAAACACTGCCGAGCCCAACGAGTCCAAACGCTTCCATTTCCACACACTGTGGGGACTTTGGTTTGGTTCCGGCAGCAACGGAACCCTCAAGCTGAGGAAGGTTTCTGAAACTAAATGGTTTGAGGATGAATTCACGTCTGATGTCTGGAACCAACCTGGATCTGCCGCTTCATCTGAAGACCAGATGGACTAAATACTTCACTAGTCACTAAAAAAGCCTTTCAGTTTGACAGAAAACATAGCCTCGCTCCACAAAACATCCCCTGGAACAATCTCATCAGTCATGTGAAGTTTTCCTGCAGCTCATTTCAGAAAATCATCGGCTTGGTGGCAGAAGTCCCAACAGGGTCCTCACAGACTCCCCTGATGGAACGGCGGCCATCCTGGACTTACTGTCAGGACAAACCAACGTCAACTCCTGTTTCACTCGGAGGCTCGTGTTTTCTTTTCAGCGGGCGGGAGTTTAGAGCAGGCCGGCTCATATTTAAAGGGAAACAGCAGAGGCTGGTTTGTCAAAGTGTCCTATCGGTCTCATGCTGAGCTACACACTGAGAAAGTTTTGAAAGAGTGTGTGTGTGTGTGTGTGTGTGTGTGTGTGAGAGCATGTGTGTCCGTCGCTGCCATCCTCCCTCACAGCCTCCATCACCTCAACAGCCGTGGAAATTGAACCTGCAGTCGGGGTTTAGTCATCGATTTACAGTTTGGACAAAGTGCCAAAGGTACAGACTGCCAAGAAAATATACACTCATCAGCAGCTCCGGCGCCAGCAGAGAGTTAGAAGGAAGCCGCTGTCTGGTGTCGGCACAGCGTGTGCACCGACGTAGAAAAGTAACTTTATACGACGCACAGCCATTCCAGAGGATTCCAGCCTATGGGTAGAGCATGCACACACACAACACACACAACACACACATGACTTCTTTTATTGTTTCATGCTTCTGATTTGTGCTCTGGGCTTCATGTTCAACAACCCAGTGAGTAAAGCTTCATGTATTGACGTACAGAACATGAATGTCAAGTTTATTGAAACATAATTTCCTGAAGTTCAATCGGCCTCTTGTGGTACTGTGCGTGAGGAAAACATTAATGCACCTTGTTGATTGAGAAAACTGTCTGGAGAAGCCACCGTGCCAGCCGACACTTGAAAAGGCCGTATGACACATGACTGAACTGGCCTCAGCTGTTCTGTTGATACCAGAGGCAGAGAAGAGACCAGAACCTTGTGTTCGACATGAGCAGCGTTCCATCTGCACCACACACTCACAGCATCCACATTTCTGTCCAGGTGTGGACAGGTTGCTGCAGTACCACAAGTAGCCATGAGGGGGCAGCGCTGAGATCAGAACGAACTAATGGAAAAAGTGTGAAAAACGTTTTGACAACAACTCCCAAGGTGGAACTTTTTAAATCTGCGATGACTCGGTCTGCCCAGAAACAGGAAGACACATCTTGCCTGAAACGCTGCTGCTGCCCATGAGCACTACGGTCACAAATACTTATTCTGCACGTGTATGAGTGGACGAGCAATAACAGCGATGGTGGCGGCCTCCAGACTGTTATGACTGCCAGATTTCACTGTCCATCCAGGAGAACATCTGTGAACTTGCCGTTGTTCATGTTTAAAGCTGTTCTTCTCTTGTGAGTATTGGTAACAGCACCCACTAGTGGCCCAACATGAAAACTACACTGTGAGCAGATATTGCTTTCAAAACACTGCAGTGTATGCGTGAAACTTTTCCAAAACAAACACGTGAAAATGATGCATTTTCACTGTAGATGTCATGTAAACAGGGACTGAGGCTCCTTCCTCCCTTCTTTATACTTTACATTTACTTCCTCTTTCTTCTTGTTTTTTTTTTTTTTTTTTTTTTTTTTTTTTTTTGTCCAGTATGAGCAGCGCCCTCTAGTGGATTAAAGTACTCATTCTATTTTATTCAGCTTCTAAGTGGTGGTGCTGACACCTACTGCAGGGTGCTTACGTTTCTGGATGAAGGAGCCTTCACTGGGACTCTGAGTTCTTTCCTACCGGTCTCAGTTCACGTGTCTTCAGCTTTCAGAGACCAGAGCTGCGTCACCTCAGTGCTGGTGAGAGACCATTAGCCTTGAAGCTAGCACAGAGGGCGCTAAATCAACTCACTGCATCCAGGTCAAACCAGATCTGCTGCTTCACTGTAGCATCGTCACAATGGAGTGCTGTGATTGGACGTGATCCCGTGTCTTTGGACTGAGCTAATGGTGAAGTGGAGATCTGTGTGCAGCCATGCAGAGACAGCGGTTCGATCCCCGTAGCGGAGCAAACCCAATCAGAATGTTGGCAAATGAACTCATTAGTTTGGCTTCTATCCATTTTAATCTAATTGTGGAATGTTCCTCACTTCAGAGCAGACTGTGGCACGTTTCTCCTCTCCCACATGTAAAGAAAACATCTTATTGGTTATGGCGTTGCATAAAGAAGCTCATAGAAGCTACCATCTGGCTTCCCCGGATATCTGCATAAGATTTGCTGAAGGTCACAACAAGGTGACGCAGGTATATTTTAAACGGTAAACAGATCCAGACCTGGCTTCCCTCCTGCACCTCTCGTTATATGGCTTCATAATAAGATCATGTGGAGTTTAGGGCTGCAGCCTGGCCGGCTGAACGCTCTCTCACTGCTGCGAGTGTGAGCCCGGCGTGGGTTTATTACTCACCTTACGTAGTGGGGAAGTGCAGCAGGTTATTGAGACTGCAGCGCCGGGCTCGGCGGGTTCAGGAAGGTTTGTTCATGTCAACAGAAACATCAGCTCAGCCCCTCTGGGCTGCGGCTCTGAGTTTTCCTGCTGCTGTTCTGAACTAAAAAAAATAAATAAAATAAACCAGACACAGATCTAATCAACGTGGGACTGTGTGTGTGTGTGTGGGGACTGGCATCAATCCTCTCTCAACACGTGTGAACACTGTTATCGGTGGCATTTTCACGAGGTCCGGGCGACCATTAATTTACAGCCATAACGCCACAAAGACGCTGGTTCAACGCCACGGCGATAAAAAGCAGATTAACGAGGGACAAGTGGCTCCAGGGGGTGAATCCATGAATCTACTGCCGCAGGTGAACGGATGAACCCACTGTGACTGGGAACTGCATGAATGAATGAATGAATGAATTAATTAATTAATTAAACTTTATTATCCCACATGGGGAATTTGTCTTGGGCATGGTAGTGCAAAGCTGCAAACACACATTTAGTGACACAAAACAACAACGCAACATTACAGAAGAGACATGATATATACAATAAAACAATACAATTAAAATAGATGAAAGGTAAGAAAAAGTGCAGACTTGTACAAAGTGCAAATATGTGTGCGTGCAAATAATTATGGACGGGGGAGCGGCGGGAAGAGAAAGAGTGGGCGAGGCTGGGCAGGGGATCCACATCTGAAGGCCTCCCTCCTGCTCCGCAAACTGGGAGCAACCCAGGGGGAGATGTACAGGATCCAGAACCCTCTCCATACAGGGAGGGTAGGGGTTGGGGGTCAGGGTAGTGGATCCACAGCTGAGAGGCCTCCCCACTACCCTAGACAAGGAGTGGAGGAAGACTGGGCTGAGCTGATTTGTTTGTTGAGCAGAGTAATGGAGGTAGGCACGAAAGAGAGCTTAAAGCGGTTGTATTTACATCTGCTCGCTCTGTAGCGCCTCCCTGAGGGCAGCAGGTCGTACTCCGAAAACAGGATGTGAGAAGGGTCAGCTGAGATTTTAGAGGCTTGCCTGACCACAACCTCCTCATACAGGAGCTGGAGCGGTTGGGAGTCTGAGTTCTCCACTAGCTTTAGTGCTGTTGTTACAATTCTGTGTAACTTGGTCTCACTTTGGACGGTCAGGGAGCCGTACCACACTGCCATGCCATATCTTACAACGCTCGCAAAAACTGCACTGTCGAATATGGCCCTGATCTCTGCACACACACCAAACAGACAAAGTCTTCTAAGGAAGTGCAGTCTTTGAGCTA
This sequence comes from Salarias fasciatus, assembly GCF_902148845.1. Lineage (NCBI taxonomy): Eukaryota > Metazoa > Chordata > Actinopteri > Blenniiformes > Blenniidae > Salarias > Salarias fasciatus. Next base: position 181,118 of record NC_043746.1, on the reverse strand, counting down.
GTCTGCTGCACAGATCATCAACATGTTCACTCCAGCTCAGGTTGTTAGACGCCATCAAGCCCAAGTATTTATATGAAGACACTTGTTCTATGGGCGTGTTGTTGATGGTTACAGGGTCGTGAGTCATGACGCCCCGAGGGTCAAAGATCATTTCTTTTGTTTTCTTCGTATTTAACAGTAGGTAATGATCATCGCACCAGGATTTAAAGGTGTCTATCTCCCTGAAATACACGCTGGGGTCAGCCTTTGTGTCTAACAGGGAGAGAACGATGGTGTCGTCGGAGAACTTAATAATGTGGTTGCAGGGGTGGGTGCTCTTGCACTCATTAGTATAGAGTGTAAAAAGAATTGGAGAGCTAACACAGCCGTGCGGAACACCAGTATTCCTCTGTTTTGGAGTCGAGAGTGAACCATTTACAAGAACCTGCTGAGAACGGTTTGTTAAAAATGAATAAAACCATTTCACAGTTACAGGATTTACTTTCAAGTCGATTAATTTCTGTATGGCCACGTTTGGCTGAATTGTGTCAAAGGCAGAGCTAAAATCTGCAAATAACACTCTGGCGTAGGCTTGGGGGTGCTCAAGGTGTTTGTTAATCAGATGTGTGACTGTAATTACCACATCCTCAGTGCTACGACCCTGCCTATATGCGAACTGTAGTGGGTCCAGACAACTGTCAACCTCTGATTTGAGCGAGCTGACCACAATTTTTTCGAAGCATTTCATTATTATTGAAGTTAACGCCACCGGTCTGTAGTCACCATTTGTAACAGGACATGCAACTTTAGGCACAGGCACTATTATAGATTTTTTCCAGAGCTGTGGTACAGTGTGGCAGTTGTATGACCTTTGAAAAATGGGGCACCAAGCCTGAGCCAGTTCAGCTGAACAGTTTCTAATCAGGGAAGCAGATAATCCATCCGGTCCTGCAGACTTGCTTTTGCAGACTTTACCAAAAACTGACTGCACCTGATGCTGGTTGATTTGAAGTTCATTTTGTTCATAGTGTGAAAGGGAGTCCAAGATTTCTATGCCCTGCTGAGAGCAGCTGTAAGCCTCGAACCTCAGAAAAAAGTCATTTAGTTCATTTGCGCGTGATTCATTGTCCAGAGTTACGAGTTGCTTCTTGCTGGGAGCCATATTGGTGATGTTTTTCATATGGTCCCATAGGCGCTTGTTGTCAGCAGCTCTGTAACTGTAGCATGAGAGCAGGGAAGACCATGAATGGAAGAAACAATCACCGAGGAACAAGGTGGGAGATGAGGGTAAATATGAGGGGTGGTGAAGGATGAATTGATGAATTCAGAGATGAAAACATGAATGGATGACGAACGTTAAGGAGTTGAGGAATGACAATGAGCTTCAGGTTGAAGGATTGGACATGATTTCAATGATGATGAATGAATTAAAGGTGAAGGATGAGGAGAGATGATGAATGGATGATCTGACACATGGGAGAGGGAGTAAGGGATGAAGATGAAGACATGAATCCAGGAAAAAATATGAACTCAGGCATGAAAAAGAAGGAAAGACCATGAATAGATGATACAAGGAAGGGGATGAGGATGAATGGATGAACAAAATGATGAATGTTGATGGAGAGTAAATGAATCAAATGGACAGATGATGTAGATGAAGACATGAGGACAGTGAATGGATGACAGTAGAGGAGAGGACGAGCAGATCTATTAGGAACTGAACGGCCAACGAGAAACAAGTGAGTGAGGTGAAGGTGTGAATCAAGAGCTATCAGAAGGTAAAAGATGGTGAGTGGATGAACTGAGGGACTGGAAGACAAAGTGAGGATGAAAGCACACACACACACACACACACACACAAACACCCCACTCTGAGGGAAACACACTCTGGTGTGTTGTGAGTGAGGACGGCGGCCGGCTGCAGGGGTGGGTCTGGAGCTGGAGGCTCAGGGAGCAGCCAGCTCATCTCTTCTCTGGCATTTCACAATAATTACTAAAAAAACTAATTAGTGGCCATTTAGAGGACGGCTCTATATTTAGACGGCGTTTGCCTCATTTACTGTTTCTTTTTTTTTACTCGGGGGAACTGGTGCACACTGCAGGGCTGCTCTTCTTCTGCATGCTCCTGCTGATGGCTTTCACAGCAGTGCCCCCTGGTGGCAGGGCGGCCGAACTGCAGCCGAGACGCCGGAGCGCAGAGCGAAGCTTCCTTCCATCTGAGGGAAATCTGCTCGGCAACATGGCGCCCTCACTCCGAGAGGCTCGATATCCTCCCTCCCCGCATCTCCCTGCGTCTCACCCAGGTTCTCACCCCTGTTGTCACCCAGGTTCTCACCTGGGTTATACTGCCCTGGCAGCACTAAGCTAGACAGCTAGCTAACATCCAAACGTGACTCCAATCACCACACAAGGATGGACTTTCAGGTTCTTCACTGAAGTTGCCATGGACATATATGATGATCAGAAGAATGGAGCAGTACACATGACATTCCACACAAATGAAAAGCACATTTACATAACTGCAGCAACACATCAAACATATAGAGACCTAGCCTCGTGAACCAGCCCCGCCCACTCCACATCCACATTTAGATTTAGTAGCTGGGGGGTCTGGGGACAAGCCAATACCAACTCCGTGCAGGGGGTTGGTTCCTCCTTTGACTGACAGCACACTTCAGTCAATCAGCGCTTCAAAACAAACAGGTCATCAAAATGCGTTAGCAAAATGCGTTAGGGGCAGGTAGGTGACGTGTGATGTGGTAAGTGACGCACTTCCTGTGAGATGGCAGATTCAAACTAAGCGTGCTGACAGATTCATTTGTTTACTGAATTTCACTAACTCGGCTCTAAAATGTTGTAGAAGTAGAGAAATTAGTGTGTTTTAGGTTCACCCTGGAGCACAGTGAAGAGGATTCGACCAGCCTGACAGAGTACATAGATCGCTGCTTCGACCGGATCGTCATGGGGAAGCCGAATCAAACATCCACCCCCTCTACTTCCTCGTCTAAAGCCAAGAGACAGCGGGAGGAATCGTCTGGAGCTATTTCTCCACCTGCGAACGACTCGACGGACGTTCTTATCTCCATAGATAAGAAACTTTCCAGCCTCGATGCTCGCCTGAACCTGTTGGAAATCCTCCACAAGGAGTTCCAGGCTGTGCGCGAGTCGCTGGAATTCAGCCAGCAGCAGGTCGAGGCGCTGGCGGCGGAGAACGTCAGCCTCAGAGAATCGGTGAAGACCCTCACGGAGGGGATGACCCGACTGTCAGAGGAAAACAAGAAGATTAAAGAAACGGTGATGGATCTCCAGGCCAGGAGCATGAGGGACAACTGAGTGTTCTCTGGAATCCCGGAGCAGACGGAGGAGGACCCCGAGGCGACGGTGAAAAGTTTCATCAGAACGCAGCTGAAGCTCCCGGAGGAAGCGGTGAAAAACATCTCCTTCCACAGGATCCACCGCCTGGGAGGGAGAAGACCCGGCGAGTCCAGACCCAGACCCATCGTGGCCAAATTCGTCAACTTCAAACAGAAGGAGCAGGTGAAGAGCCAGGGCCGGCAGCTGAAGGGAACCCACTACGGCGTGAATGATCAATTCCCCAAGGAGATCCTGGATCGGCGCAGAGTTCTGTTCCCGATCAGGAAAAAATCCATCTCGGAGGGCTCCCGCGCCGTCATCGCCGTGGATAAATTATTCATCAACGGCCAGCTGTTCCGTGACCCAAACATCACTCCGTGGCTCTACTGATCTCAGGTGCTGCATTCTCACTATCCCATAATCACTCTGTAAATATTGATACATAAAACAGGAATAAATTAATTAATAGTAAGTCACTGCCCGTCTCCACTGCACTGCTCACCCTGGATGTGTTTTTTAAGCATTTGTTTCTTTTTTCACTCTCACTTTTTTCTCTCTTCACCCTTTTTCACTCTCACCCTCTCACGCTTCACTGTAGCTGCACCCGTTACCATAGTAACCCGACACGCGGGGCGCACCGGGACATCGGCTTATTGACACACATCACTGTACAGGTTCACGCGCACTCTAAGCATGTTGATAGACAGATTCAGATTCACACTCAGCTGACATGCAGGGTGCACACCAGGAAACAACGGGCTCCATTCAGACACCAGGTTTAGTGAAATGCATGTAACACTCATAGCTGTCTAGTCATGAACACTCTCAGTTTCGTTTCCTGGAATATCCGTGGGGCTGGTACAAGGGAAAAGAGATTAAAAATTACCCATCGGCTTCAGGAGTTGCAGGCAGACATTGTCTTATTACAGGAAACTCATCTAACAAACTCATCAGTAGATCTTCTCCGATCAGCAGTTTCCACAGGTGTACTCAGCCTGTTACAATTCCAGGCAAAGAGGAGTAGCAACTCTTATCAGTAGAAGGTTAAACTTCTCTACTGACAGTTCAATCATAGATCCAGAAGGCAGATTTGTTATTATCACATTATCTATCCAGAATGTTAAATTCTGCATTGCTAACGTGTATGGACCTAATGTTGACGATCCCTCCTTCTTTCACTCCCTCTTCTCCTCACTGGATGATCACTCAGGTCACACATTGATTATAGGAGGGGATTTCAACATGGTTTCTGACCCACAGCTGGACAGACTGAGTACCACAGGAAGCCAGCGACTCTGGCAATCCTCAGAAACTGTGAAACAGTACATGAAGGATTCTGGTCTTTGCGATGCCTGGCGCTCTCACCACCCCACTGCAAGAGAATACACATTCTTCTCTTCAGTTCACCATTCCTACTCTAGATTAGATTATTTCTTAACTAGCAGCACACTGATGAATGACATCTCAGAAATCAAAATTCATCCCATCATCATAAGTGATCATGCACCAGTTTCATTTACTCTCAGAAATAAGAAGAATAAACCACCAACGAGAAACTGGAGATTTAATACATCATTACTTAAAGATCCAGAGTTTATTAGCTATCTAACCAGAGAATGGTCTATATATTTAGAAAATAACGACTTGCCAGATACTTCAGCATGTGTTCTTTGGGAGGCAGGGAAAGCGGTGATGAGGGGAAAAATAATTTCCTTCTCCTCACACAAGAAAAAGAAAGAAGCTTCAAGAACTTTAGAATTGGAATTAAGAATTAAATCGCTGGAGGAGGCTTATCATGTCTCCCCACAAGAGAACATACTGAAGGATATAAGGGAAGCTAAACTTGAACTGAATGAAATTTTAGATAAAAAAAACACAATTCCTGGTCCAACGACTCCGTTTAGAGAACTTTGAGCATAGTAATAAATCTGGAAGATTCCTGGTGAATCAGTTAAAACAAACAAGGAGAAAAACAGGATTTCAGCTGTTAAAGACTCAGAAGGAAACATCAGCCATGACCCAGACCAGATCAATAATATCTTTAGAGATTTCTATCAAGGATTATACCGATCACAAATAGACACAACAGATGAGGAAATTAATACTTTTTTTAATGATATTAACCTTCCAAAACTGAAAGATGAAAATAGAATAGTGTTGGATTCTCCTCTCTCAGTGGATGAACTCCATAAATCTCTGCAGGATATGCCCAACAATAAAGCTCCAGGTCCAGATGGCTATCCAGCAGAATTCTATAAAGAATTCTGGACCATGTTGGCTCCCACTTTTCATAAAATGGTAATGGAAATAAAAAATAAACGAACAGTACCCTCAAATATGAACTTAGCCAAAATAACTTTAACACTTAAACCAGGGAAAGACCCCACACTTCCGTCCAGTTATCGTCCTATTTCATTAATAAATGTAGATCTTAAAATAATCAGCAAAGCCCTGTCCAGGAGAATAGAAAAGATAACCCCGCTCATAATACATCCTGACCAAACAGGGTTCATTAAAGGTAGACATTCATCCACTAACATGCGCAGATTAGTTAATATAATAGATTACTCTACAATACATTATCTAGAATCCATAATTATCTCTTTAGATGCCGAAAAAGCTTTTGATCAAGTAAACTGGAAATTTCTATTTGGATTACAATCTTCTATAACAACCCAGCTGCATGTGTGAAGACTAACGAGCAGACTTCTCCAAGCTTCTGTCTGCAGCGAGGAACCAGACAGGGCTGTCCACTCTCTCCCTCACTGTTTGCCATCTTTATCGAACCTCTGGCAGCTGCTATAAGACAAAATAAAGACATCAGAGGGATCCTGGCTAACAATAAGATAGAACATAAAAGAAGTCTTTATGCAGATGATGTATTGCTTTTCCTGCAGAACTCTCCATTTTCTATCTCCCAGACAATCACACTTATTGACAAATTTTCACTAATATCAGACTATTCTATCAACTGGTCCAAGACTACAGCCATGCCTATAAACTGTGATTTACAAAGTATACCCAATGCTACAATCCAGTCTGGAAACATGAGATATTTAGGCATAAACATTTCTCCAAGGATATCAGAACTTTCAAAACTAAATTATGTTCCGTTACTGAAATCAATAGAGGATGACCTCTTACAGTGGAGACGCTTACTTATATCTCTTATGGGGAGGGTTGCCACCATTAAAATGATGACTTTACCTAAGGTTAACTATTTATTTTCAATGATACCAACCAAACCATCGTCTGGCTGCTTCAAATCACTGGACCCATACATATCTAAATTTCTCTGTAAAAATAAACCATCAAATAAACCATCATGTATCAATCAGTTTAAAGACGTTACAAAAGACTAAAGACAGAGGTGGACTAGACTTGCTTAACTTCAGTAATTACTTCATAGCCAGCTAGCTGCAATATATCTCCAAATGGCTTAAACCTAACAACTTAGATGAGCCATGGCTGGATGTAGAGCAAGCATTATGTGAGGATCTAGTCATCTCTGACATCAGTCCCACCATCAAATCCCATCGGTGTTTTAAAAGTGTCAACATCAGTTCCTCTTTAATGGCTTGGTGGGACTTTCTAAAGCTAACCAAATCTTCTCTGATCCCGTGTAAACTCACACCCATCTGGAACAACCCGGACATCCTGCAAAACAAAAAGATGATAAACTTCACTCAGTGGAGAAATAAAGGAATCAGCCAGCTTGAACATATCATTGAAAACGGCAACTTTCTATCATTCAATACTCTCATCTCACAATATGGAATCAGCAGCACAGCATTTTTAGAATATCATCAACTTAAATCTATCATAGGTAAAAAGTATACCTTTAATCAATTGCAGGGACAGCTACCTCTCGGGGTCGAAGAATTCTTAAACCTCAGTTCCCCAAAGTTGCTATCAAAGATATATAAAATATTATCAAAGGTAGAAGATAAAATCTTCCTTCCGACCTTAAAATGGGAGGCTGACTTATCTAACAACTTTGACCAAAATGCGTGGTCACAAATATGTTTAAATACTTTCAAAACGACAAAGAATTCAAATATACAACTAATACAATTCAAAATTCTGCATAGAATTCATTACACAGGACGAAGGATGTTCCAGATGGGTCTATCACAATCTGATATCTGTTCACATTGCAATGATAACATGACTGACAACTACCTCCATGCCTTGTGGTCCTGCACACCAGTGCAGAGGTTCTGGCTTCAGGTGTGTGAAGACCTGTCAACATGGTTCACTGCAATATCCCTGCAACTCCCACACTGTGCCTTTTAGGTGATCTGGGTGAAATTAACATGTCAATAAACTCTGTCTACATGGTTCTCACCATCTTGTGCATCGCAAAGAAAACTATCCTTGTAAATTGGAAATCCAGAAATAATCTGAGTAACAGGCAGTTTAAAAGAGTCTTTTATTAGATCATATTAGCTTGGAGACGATGTCTGTCTGTTCAGAGGACCAATCAGCTGAATCTGGTTCCCTCTGGTCCCCTGTGATCAGCTCCATCACTTCATGTCAGGGGAAGATGAGGGCCTCTCCTCTTTGAGGGTCGGTTGTTGGTGGGGGGGGCCTGATGGCTGCGGGTGGTTGGCGCTGTCTTGGGGTCGGGATCTGGGGGCTGCTTCGCTGGGGGCTGTCTTCGTGTTTGGTTTGGATTGGGGGAGGGTGGGGGGGGGGCGCCGGTTATTGGGGCTGTCTGGCGGCGGTGGGGCGGGGGCTCCGGGGGGCCGGGGTCGGTGGGTGCCGGTTCATGTTCGGGTGGCCGGGGTGTCCTGGGCGGGTGTGGCTGGGGGCCCTGGGCCCTGGTGCCTGTCCCCTTCGATTGGGGTGTGGGGGTCGGCCTGGCTGGGGGGGCGGTCAGCTCGGGCGTGCTGCCGCGGCCTGGGTCGGTGCATTCCCTGGGGTCTGGTTGCTGCCCCTGAATCCAGGGCATCGGGGTGGGTCGTTGTGGTGGTGGGGGACAGGGTGGTGGTGGTGGCGGACGGGGGGGTGGGGTGGATGGGGGGTAGATAGGGTGGTGGTGGTGGTGGTGGGCTGTGGGGTTTAGGGGGTTGGGGAAGGTGAGTGGGTGTGTACGTGTATATGTGTATATTGTGTGGGTGTGTATGTGTGAGTATGTATGTATGTATGTATGAGTGGGTATGTATGTATGTGTATGTGAGTGTGTGGGTGTGTATCTGGATATGTATGTATATGTGTGTGACTGTGTATGTGTAAGTGTGTATGTATGTGTGGGTATGTTTCTGTGAGCATGTCTGTATGTGTGGTTGTATATGTGTGGGTGATTGGAGGTATGTATGTGAGGAGAGAGTGTGGTGCCCTGTGGGGGGTGGCTCTGGTGGGCCTGGGGGCGGTGGGCCCTGGGTCTGGGTCCTTCCGCTGCCCCCTGTCTGTCCTCACCTCCACTCCTCCTGATGCATGATGGGTGTGCGCTTCTTGGGTCGGTGGTTCTCTGGCTATGGTCTCTGTCCGCTCTGATCCTGGGGGGGGGTGGCACTCCTGGCCCTGTCCTTCATCCGGGGGTTCCTGGGTGACGGGGGTGCTGCAGCATCCCCGGACCCCCCTCTCCCCCCGCTCTCATGCACACACACGTAGGGCTTTGGGAGGCGGGCTTATCAAGTTGGGTGTGGTGGAGGGTGGAGGGGGCCGTCTAAGTGGCCTCAATCACTGCACCCTTCGGTGGCTCGCCTCTCAGTCTTAATTGCACTTCGTCATCTAACACGACCAAATACATACAAACACACACATCGGGGGGTCTTGGCGCGCCGTGTCGGGGGTGGGGCTGTTCAGGTAGATGGGACTGCTCGTTTGGCCTCACTCGCGGCACGGTGTGGTTACTGCCCCTCAATTTTAATCGCAAAAAAACATATACTCCATCAACACTCACGTGCCGGGGGGGGGGGGGGGGGGGGGGGGGGGGGGGCAATGGGGTCTTCTGCGCCCCCATTTCCGGATTCCTTCTGGTGGGGGGGGGGCTGTTGTTTTCCCCACAGGTCTGGGGTTTGGACCGGCTGTGGTTTGGGGGGTGCATACCTGTCTGCAGCGGTGGGTTTGGGGGTGGGGGGGCGGCGGTTGTGGGTGGCGGGGGGGCCTGGATGTGGGGTTCGGTGTTCCCTTGCCTTCTGGGGGGTCTCCCACAGGACATGACGGTTGGATGACGCGGGAATGTGAGTGTGTTTGGGGTAGGGTTGACTGTGTGTGTGTGTGTGTGTGTGTGTGTGTGTGTGTGTGTGTGCGCGCGTGTGTGTGTGTGCATGCGTGTGGGTGTGTCAGTTTGAGTGAGTGGGTGTGAGTGTTGGGTTGGGGAGGGGGGGAGTGAGGTGGGAGAGGACAGGGTGGGAGGGGTGGGTCGGGGGGTGGACGGGGGGGTGTGATGCCCTGGATCTCGGGGGGCGCTGTGGGGTGTACTGGCCTGGGGTGGGTAGCCGCCAGTGTGGGCCGGTTCTCCCGGGTGGGTCATGGTCATATATATATATATATATATATATATATATATATATATATATATATATATATATATATACACATATATATGTATGGTTCTGTCAGTTTTTGTGTTGGTTGTCGGCTCTGTTTTGGTGTGTCTAGATTTGGGGTTTGGGACTGTTCTTGGCTGCGTGTAGTGTGTCGACAACACTCTTTTGCATTTGTACATAGGTTGTGCCCCCCGCCCGCCCCCCCGTTCTCCCTCTCTTTATCTCTCTCTCTTTTCTGTCTCTCGCTCTCTGAGCGTTTCCGTCCCGGTCCTGTCCTCAGCCATGCCAGATGCCAGCTTTAAATAAAGGCAGCAGCAGGAGGAGATTCAGTCTTGTCCTGCTGCTAACATTAAAATCTGTTCAGATAGTAAAAGGCTACAATCATACAATATTGCATGCCCCAACTGCCGAACAGGACAAGGGAAAAAAAAAATGTGTTAGCTTCTCTAAGAGTTAGCTTTAGCTCTTTAGCTGTAGCTTTTCTACACGCAAAGACTCATGAAAACGTCTTTTCCTGTCAGAACCTCTCCAGGCCAGACTCTGGCTCTTGCTTGATTGTTGTAATACTTGGTGTTTTGGCTGTAACTTTACTTATTGCCGCTTTCAGACGATGGTTAAAGTCCGTAATCTCCACTATGCTCAGTGATGACATCACTTCTGGTTTAGCCGCCGGAATTCGCCAAAAAAAACTGAGAACAAAAAGTGGCAACGCTGATTGGCTCAGCGCCGCATTCTCTCTCTATCGGCTTGTCCCCAGACCCCCCCCCCCCCAGCTACTAAATCCATATGTGGATGTGGAGTGGGCGGGGCTGGTTCACGAGGATGTAGTGTTCTGATAAATAATACAGTCTATCGCGAGACTAGAGTAGTGACACTCGCGAGATTAGAAGAGGCAATCCAGAAACATGTATGAGCCGAGTAAAAATGTGTTGAATAAAGACCATCAAAAATGAATATTCCGTTTCCGTGGGTGATTCCTAACACACCACAGAGGCTAATAGAGACCTACTGGTTTGTACAGAGAACTGCAGTAATGTTTGCTAACAGTAACAGAACACGTGCAATATAACAAAGAATAACACCACAATTATCTGCCCATTGCTTGCAAGATACTGCAGAAGCATACTAGAAGCTTTATCACAAAAACGTTTTCAGCAGCTTGGCGTGTCCCTGGTATATGGGCTGTGCATTAAGCTAGCAGAAATGAAACTTAGCTGCAGAGCTGGAACAGAAAAGCAATGTGAAGAGCCCTCACTCTGATGCTATTTTCGGAAACAAACAAAATGAGTGCTTACTCGGACGCTTTTTTCTAGACCAAATCCGCCATTTGGTAAACTGCAAAACTGTCTTTTTAAAGGCAGCACCCGGGTTTTGCTTCAGTCCTGCAGAACGTGGCTGCATGCAGCTCAGTGATGCCTCAGACCTGCTGAAGGCAGAGCTGGCTTCACACACCGCCGAGACACTGGACTGTTTTATCATGAGGTGGAGGGAGAGCGTGGAAATACCCCTTCCCTCTTATGAAATCCCCTTGTTCTAACGGAGGCAACATGACGGAGGGAAAAGAAAGAGAAGAATAGAAGCAGAGGGAAAGATACAGTACAGAGGACACAGCAGGAAGGCAACGAAGGGCAGAAGAAGGCAGAGTTACACACGCTTTATCTTCAGTAGCTCTGAAACAGGGGTGTCAAACATAAGGCCAGGGGGCCCAATCCAGACCGCAAGAGGCTCCAATCCAGTCCAACAAACCACCAAGCCAATAACAAAACCCGAAGAAAACACATTACACAGCACTGAGACCTGAGCTGAGATGTCGGTGCTGCCATGGAACAATCTTAAAAGGATACTTCAACGTTTTGGCAAATTGGCCCATTTAGCGCAATTCCTTAGTCATTTTGAACAGCATACTTACTGTTTTTTTGTGAGGGCGAGCTGTTGTTTATTCAGAGGCTTGTCGGGGAAGGTTTTTGGGATGGACACAATGAAAGTGGGCGGTATTTTTGCTTCCCCTCGTCAAACTCATCAAATACACAATCCAACAACCCCAAAACACTTTGGTGGACACGTTATAATCCACACATTCACTACGCTGTGGAACACCAACAAATAATATTGCAGCGTTACGACACTGAAGCAAATACTGGGAACTACTTTTTCTTTTGAAATCACTACGCCCAGACGCCATGTTTAGTAAGTAGTTCCGTCTTAGCAATCTTCGCATAAACAACTCAATCTGGTAATTTTGCATTATTATTTCACAGCGTAGTGAATGTGCGGATTATAACGTGTCCACCAAAGTGTTTTGGGGTTGTTGGATTGTGTATTTGATGAGTTTGACGAGGGCAACCAAAAATACCGCCCACTTCCATTGTGTCCGTCCTGAAAATAATAAATAATAATGCACTGGTTTCATAGAGCGCTTTTCTGGACACTCAAAGACGCTTTACATTGCATTATTCATTCTCTCCATACTGGGTGGTGGTAAGCTACTGCTGTAGCCACAGCTGCCCTGGGCAGACTGATGGAAGCGAGGCTGCCAATCTGCGCCATCGGCCCCTCCAACCACCACCAACCATTCACTCTCACTACTTTCATACTTAGGCAAGGTGGGTGAAGTGTCTTGCCCAAGGACACAACGACAGTTTTACGCCTGCGGGAGCGAAGATCGAACCGCCAACCTTCCAGTTATAAGACAACTGGCTCTACCGACTGAGCTACTGTCGCCCCTTCCCCGACTCGCCTCTGGATAAACAACAGCTTGCGCTCACAAAAACAGTAAGTAGGGCTGCACGATTAACCGACACCTCATCTAAATTGAGGTTTTAACTGCTGCGGTAACCGAACCGCACAGGGCCGAGGCTTTTCGAGGCATTTGAGTGACAGACCTATCCGCCAATCAAAACGTTCAAGTCTCGCGTTCCGGGCCACCGGCCAATCAGAAATTACAACAGGAAGCAAGTATGTATGCACTGCACTGCTGCAGCTAACTAGCGTCAGGTTGCTAACAACAAACCCAGCAGTGTGCTCTGCGGTGTCGTGAGGAGCAAAAAGTTTGCAGTACGACTCGATCACGGTGTGAAAATGGCTGAGATGACAGCAGGAGAGGGGGCGGAGCCACTGGTGTCAGAAAGAACTGTAGTTCAGCTGTTTGGACTTTGGGTTTGAAAAAAACGATGTGGAAACAGACGTAGATTGTGTCGCTGTGCAGAAACCAGATCCAGAGGAAACACGTCTAATTTGTACCAACACCTGAAGACTCACCACTACACATTATAGAAACGTGGACAAGTCGTAGGTTATTCTCTCTCTCACCCGATCGCCCGACAGCTCCAGCCTTCATCCAGCATGTGGATGCGCTCATCTTTCTCCATGAAAACATTGAAAACATGAAGCGCAAGCTCAAGAATGTGAGGGAATATAACCCAGAGTAGGATTACTAAACTGATTGGGATCTAAGAATATTACAGCAATTAGGATTGAATTTTTTTTACCGTTTATCTTCAGAGGCTGGCGAGTTCTTTTTTTTTTTTTTTTCACGAGATGAAGTTGGTTTCACAGTGGTGCCAATTTGCGGTTCTGGTTTTTAATTTCCATTTATTTCACGTTGAAAACTGTTGTCTAAGTAATGTTCTGTGAAACATGCAAGCAAGACCAGTACTGAATTACAATTTGGACAGCATTGGGTTTTGATTATTTTGTTATTTCATTAAAACAACGCACCATTTTTTTTTTTTTTTTATTTCAAATATGTTGCAGACACGTGGTGGCGTCTCGGCTGCCACTGCCTGAAGCTTTGTCAATTTAGTTTACATTAGGTTATTTTATGTGTCAACTTGAGCAAGGCCATGTAAAAGTAACAATAATTTTTTTCGACCATAATTTTAGCTGTTTTTTGCATTTGAAAGACTAAAATGTGAAAATCGCAAATCAAATCGCAATTGCATTATTGGTCAGAAAAATCGCAATTAGGTTTTTTTGTCAAAATCGTGCAGCCCTAACAGTAAGTATGCTGTTCGAAATGACTAAGGACTTGCGCTAAATGGGCCAATTTGCCAAAATGTTGAAGTATCCCTTTAAAGGTGCATTAAGGAGTTTTTCAACTTTAAAAATACTCATTTTCCAACATAAATATGTTACGCATTTTTAATGATGTGTACAATGTGCCCTGACATTGCAAGCACCACTAACAGCGCTAAATTATCACTTGAAAGTTGCAGTGCCGGTCCGGCACCAGAATTTTTTTGGGGAGAATTTGAGATGATGTGATGTAATGCGCGCTGCCGCTGACCTGATATCCAGTTTCGTTTTGTCCGCCATTACTCCACCAGATGCTTAGTGAGCAATAACTGAGCAGGATCTTCCAGAAAGTAAGAACAGACTGGCTTCTAGCACTGCCACAGCTCCACACAGACCCCACCAGGTAAAAGAAACTTACATTTTACTGGAGCGCTACTAAAAGAGTGAGGAAGGAGTTCCCCTCTTCCGTGCATGCGAGCCACAGGCAGGAGTTTTTCACTAAGCTGCATTACGCCCAAGGCCTGCAGGGGCCGCTGTTTCGCATAAAACGTGCAAACTCCTTAATGCACCTTTAAGCTAGCAGCAGCCCTGAAACCCTGCTGTCAAAATGCTCGATGCCACAGCTGGAGGAGAGGGGTTTTTGGCTTTTCACTGTAAATTGTTTGGTTCTATAGACATATCAACATTTTCTTCATCTATACTCTGCACCACAACAAAGAAACATTTAAGTTTAAATTTAAAGGTGATCATGACTCTATTTTACTGGTCCGGCTCACTAAGATGAAATTGGGCCACTTGAGGGCCCTGATTAGAATGTTTGACTCCTCTGCTCTAAATGGATGAAAACACAGGTCCCGATGTGACAGCTGGATCGCCACGTATCAGTTCAGCCTTTCATTTTTTTGAAGGGACACAAAAATATCAATCCTCACCTCCTGAGGGGCAAATGCTGACAGAAGACAACCGGCACAAGGATGCGTGGGAGTTCAGCCAAGAGGACGAACTGCATGTCTCTGATTTTAATCATGCATGGATTCTATTTTTTCACCTTGAAATTCACCCAGTTGTGATCAATACCTGGTTTGAATGTGCTTGAAATCACATCACCCTGCTACGACCTGTGAAGCGAGTCTCCATTAGCTTCTGGAGAAGAGGTGGGACAGCCAGTTGGACGGCTTACATTTGCAAAGAAACGATACGTATGGCTCACCACGCATGAAGGAACCATCCTTAAAACATTAGATCCTGTTCTTAAACAGAGCTGAGAATGAAGCTTACATTGGAACACGTTGCTTTTATCAGCACTTCCTGGTTAGATTTCCTAACAGCAGCAGGTGAAGTCGGTGCAGCGCTGGCTTCAGGCCCTGTGGCAGACGTGCGGTCTTCCTGATGGCAGCCGCTGAATGGTTGAATATTCTCCCCAAATGTCCCGTTTTCAAGATGCTAGAAGGCTTCCTTCAATATGACCCGAGTGGTGAGCCTCAGATTCATCCCTTCACACTTCCTCCTGGTGAACTGATTACCCTGCATGGTGCTGTGCTGCGGTCATCTCCCAGAAGGTCCCCGGTTTGATTCCGTGTGTTTTCTGCAGGTACTTCGGTTTCTTCACACAGTCTAAGAAGTGGAACTCTTTGCTTGATGGGTTGTTGGTACGACGCCTTACATCTAAAACATGAACCTCTGCCGAAGAAAGAAATGGATTCAGACAACCCTGGCGCACATCTCTCATCGACGACAGGGACATTTGACACCAGCATCATTGGAGGAGGAGTTTTCTTACAACGTGAAACTTTGCTGAAGAGAAATGTCTTTTCACTCATCACTTCAACTGAGTCTTGAAGTCGTTTTCCCTTTTTAAAGTTTCGACTTCATCAAGCATTTGAAACTAATCTTGAATTCAAAACATTTTCAGCTGAAGAGAATGTTTAGTTGTACTTTTCTGAGTGTGAACTGTTCCAACTGTAGCACAGAAATACGATTACAAAACACTGATACTGTGGATAATATTCAACATTACATAACTTCCATCTAGCTGACGGCGTTTCAGTTCCTGAGGTACGCTCAACTCTTTACCAGGAAGTCATTTTGCTCTTTAACGTTCCCCATCATGAACAACCCTGTTCTGAAGACAAGGCTGGACTCAGAGGAGGAACGAAGACGCGTTTCAAGAGCTTCACACCTGGATTGGTTGGATGTCAAAACTGATTTTCTTTCAGAGAATTACCCAAAACGACAGGGGAGGATCCAGAACAGGCGACTGATGGTACCTACTGAAATTACATTTCTTACTGCCTTAAACCATCTAGACAAAACATTTTTACATCTGTATATATTATAATATATATTTCACACAATTCTTACCATTGTTCCTAATTTTATCTTTTCTTCAATCAAAAAAAGTAGAATTCTATTCAAAACTAGGAGTGTAGATTTAGTAATAACTGCATCTCGTGTTTGGAGGACAGTGAAAACAGAGCAGGTCATTTCAAATTAAAGGACAGAAAGTCTAATAGTTACATAAAACCAGCAATAAATGGGTTTGGGAGCAGAGAAAAAGTAAAATGTATTATTAATTTATTGATTTACTGGTATCCTTTTGTTCTTATTCTATATAAACAAATATATTTTATGTCTTTTATACGCAGAATGAAACTCAGAGATTCAGATAAAAAAAAAAAAAACAGTAACATTTAAAAACTGCTCAGTATTGATGGAGTGGATGGTTTAAAGTACACCAGAAGAAATCACAAAAAAAAATCACACACTAAAAACTCTGAACGCCAAGAAAGGTCGATAAAACACCAGGGACGTTTCTGAATAGCAGCAGATTTCTTTTTCTAACCGTCTTAAAGCACCAAACACTGAGTCTGTAACACACAGGAAGTCACACAAACCCAGAAACCCATCTCCAGAAAGCGCTCCAGAAAACACGACGGTCTCCACATTCTGCCAGTCGTTTCTTCAGACAGAGAAAAGTCTCCAGATGCAGCTGAACTTCAGCAGCGCCCCCTGTGTTCATCTGTAGTATTACCACTGCCTGGTCCACTTCTCATCACCGTCTCTCTCCTCCTTGGTTCTGGACTCGTTCCTTCGCTCTCACATGTTCTTCCTCCCTCTCTCTCCACCCCCCACCCTCCTCTTCCTCCTCCACCCTCCTCTCTCCTCCTCTTCCTCCTCCACCCTCCCCTCTCCTCCTCCACCCTCCTCTCTCCTCCACCCTCCTCTCTCCACCCTCCCCTCTCCTCCTCTTCCTCCTCCACCCTCCCCTCTCCTCCTCCACCCTCCTCTCTCCTCCACCCTCCTCTCTCCACCCTCCCCTCTCCTCCTCTTTCTCCTCCACCCTCCTCTCTCCTCCACCCTCCTCTCTCCCCCCTCCCCTCTCCTCCTCTTCCTCCTCCACCCTCCCCTCTCCTCCTCCACCCTCCTCTCTCCTCCACCCTCCTCTCTCCACCCTCCCCTCTCCTCCTCTTCCTCCTCCACCCTCCCCTCTCCTCCTCTTCCTCCTCCACCCTCCCCTCTCCTCCTCCACCCTCCTCTCTCCTCCACCCTCCTCTCTCCACCCTCCCCTCTCCTCCTCTTCCTCCTCCACCCTCCTCGGTGACAGGTGGAGCAGTATCAGACGAGGATCTCGCAGCTCCGTCTGTCTTCCTGCTGAAGTGTCCGTCTCTTCCCATCCATCACAGTCTTTTAAAGAGCTCATCATGTCCACTTCAGGGTGTCCCTGCCGGCCGTCCTCCCCGTCTCCTGCTTGGTGTTCTCTCCGCCTTCCAGAACAGTGAGACGGTCTAAACCTCCTCGCTGCTCGAGTCAAGCGTGACCTGGTTCCCAGGATGAGGACCGGGCTGTAATCCAGAGGCTGTTAGCGCCGTGACCGCCGGGCCGGGCCGGGCCGGGCCGGGCCGGGCCGGGCCGGGCCGGGCTGCTCAGATGGTCTCCGGTGAAGCTTTAACACAGCTCACCATGTTTTAGAACATTTTCACTTTGCTGGATTAAGATAAACACATTGATTGGTCATTGGCGGCGACATTGCAGCCGCATGTCGATCAGCTCCTGTGCTCCAGGTAGAATGACAGTTTAAACTGTAATGAGCTGTTTGGTGATGTGGTGCTAAGTATAGTGGATACATATATTAAATAAATAATAGTTATTTGACAGCATTTATAAAGAGCTAAAAAAACAGAAATCAAAAAAGTGAAGAGTTCATCTTTTTTTCAAACAGCATCCACTACAAATTGATTCTCTTCATTTTATTATGTTTTTATTATCATTAGGTTTTCATTGTCATTCATGTAAAATGCAATATTTTATTGTATTTTTTCTGTCATGTATGAATGAGAAATACTTTTTTACATCCTGTTCACTCAGCTTCATTACTGATTTACCTTTATTCAGTCAGATTTGAACTGACTGCATATCTTTAGTATTTTTACTTCTTTATTTTTACTGCTTGATCTGATTTCGTGTCAAAAGGAAGAAAGAAGGACGGAGGAGGTGTTTTAAATTTCATTTTCTTCACAAGAAAAATTAGACTGGATGAATACAGCATCTACCAGTTGGCACAAATGGAGTAATTTTCCACAGAAATAAGAATAGGCTGGATATCTGTCAGTGTCGTGATCTCATTTCCTGCTCCATGTAGTCAGTCCTGTATTAAACATCCAGCCTCGACACTCCAACCGCCAGACTCCACCTCCTACTCCATCACGGCTCCACCACTCTCCTCCACCTCCCCATGTGTCCACACATCAAAGGTTTCACTGGGTTCCCAACAAGTGAGGCGACATGAAACCCTGCCAGCAGAAGCGATCCCTGGCAGCGGCGAGCGCGGCGGGGGTCTGGGGATCAGGCCCCGTCCCGCCGTGCAGCCGTCAGAGCCAGGCGCCCCGCGGGGGATCGCTCCACTCCGAACCAGCCTCCAGCTCACTGCAGACCACATTACACCCCTCTTCCCCCTGGTTGTCACTCCTCCACGGGGAAGGCAGACATCCTGACAGGATTACCTTACACGCTAAAGCTCCGCACGCTGACCCACAATGCACTTCCCAACAAGAGAAAGCAGGATTTAGCTTCTGTCGAGTTTACTCTCCACGTGTTGGCTAAGCTGACGGAGGCTTCCTGCTGATACGCACGCCGCCTGAGCGCCTTGAACTCGTCTCTACTTCTGAACTTGTGAAAATAAAGAGCAGCCCTGCGATGAGCTGCTGGTGGCCTGTGGGAGATGCAGCCTCTTCCTGATAGCTGGTTATCAGCTCCGCGGCTCGTTAGCGGCCCGGCTGTCTCCGACTCCATCAGGCTGTCAGAAGTGTGTTCGCTGCTGATTAAAGAAAACTGCTAATCTGTCTTAGCTGTACTGCTAATAGTTTGCTCCTCATGTCAGGAGGAAGCAGGAAGACAGTGAACTCAATGTTATATGTTAATATATAATCCTCCAAAAGTAGCTCCTGCTTTTTCCTTTTGGGAAAAGTTCACTAGTGTCCTCAGGATCGTGTGCCATCAGATTACAATTACATATACAGATTTATAAAGGAAAAATTGCCTTGTAAACCTTGTTTCATGCATAAAAAAACTCAATTCTCCCTTTGAGCCAGCTAAATGTGTTTTTATTAGTTTGAAAATAGGAATCTAAATGCGTACAATTGTTGGTAAAGCAATGATTTAATCACCCAGGTATTACATAGACTGTATATCTTTGTTCATTTTTCTACATTTCTACAGCTGTTATTGGCTGAACTTAGATGTAAATGGGGAAAAGATCAACATAATATCCAACATACAAATGTGAGGAAGTGGAAACGCTCAAGTCTTAATCAAATGTAATCAATAAGCAGCATCAGCAGCTGAGAGCTCTGTGCAGAACATCGTGGCTTCATGCACCAACTAAATTACCATTTTGGTTCAGTTAAACTATGAAGTAATGATTTAGTTTTTCAAAAAAATTGGTTTCTGTTTTCAGTCTTCAGCAGTTGAGAACTCATGCACCCGTCTTCATGAACTGGCAAAAATGACCTCGTTCAAAATGTTTCATGCAAAACAATTTTGCAAATAAGAAAGTTTTAATGAATTCAAAACATAGCTGATGCAAACTGTGAGCAAGAAGGGAGGAACTGGGAAACTGGGGCGAGGCAGGCAGGTCTACCGCTCCTGTCCGGCTCAGAAACCTGCAG
Organism: Salarias fasciatus; assembly: GCF_902148845.1. Lineage (NCBI taxonomy): Eukaryota > Metazoa > Chordata > Actinopteri > Blenniiformes > Blenniidae > Salarias > Salarias fasciatus. The sequence goes on along the minus strand of NC_043746.1, from coordinate 161,110 downwards.
GCTGACCCGGGACTGCAGCACAAAAGGCAGGTTTTCATCTACAGGAGCCTGATGGGCATTCTGAGGAGTTCTGTGAGGAGAAGCTTTGGAAACCCAGAGGACAGCAGCCGACAGAGGAGGAGACAGAGCAAGTCTGGGGCTGGACTGAAGAGGAAGAAAGTAAATATGGGAACCGAAAGCTGCTCCGTCTCTCACCTCATCGACGCCATCGCCACGTCGGCCAGATCTACGTCTCCAACAGAGGAAACACTCAATGCTTTACTGGTCCTCTTAATCTAAACGGATCCTGTCCACAGTCAACATTAGCGCCTCCTGCTGGAAGAGAGGGGCACCATGGTGTGGCGTCCGAGGAACAGCCTGGATCAGGAGTGCAGGACTAGAACAGTGAGACATTCCAGAAAAGGAGAACAGTTGTTGAAATCAGATAAAACCAGGGAGAGCAGCTGCTCTCACACCGGGGGTCGAACCCCCAAAGTAGTGAAGAGAATTTATTTCATCTACGGACTTTCAATGAGCTGAAAGGTTCTGAGCCGACAAGCGGTGAAGAAACTTCTCTTCAGTGATCTGCCAAACATTCAAAATGGCCGACAACCGCTCCCCTGAACACTGGCTGGACGAGAACAGACAACCACGTCTGATTAATGGAGCAGAGACCAGGTCAAGACCGAGACTTTCAGGGACCGGGACCGAGTCTTAAGCCTGGTCTTCAGGACTACAACACTAGTTCTTGTTGGAACAAATCAAGCGTTACTTGAAGGCAGCTAGCAGCCTGATGCTAATTGTTACATAAAATTATTCTGATGACTTTATCGAGGACTTGAACACACGATCCAACAACTGACTACAGCAAGACACATTTTTAACTGAAGCAATGAAGACACAGTTTGTACAGAATGCGGTATGCGCCTGAGAAGCAGGAGAACCTCTCCAACCACCAATAAAACAAGCTGGATGAGCTGGAACCGTCACTGTGGGTCTGATGAGGCTGCAGCCATTACTGTGTGAAGCCAGTGTGGAGATGCTGAAGCCGCTGGAGGAGAGAGATCACACGGCTTTATTCCATGGCTGCTGAGAGGGTCTGGAGGAACGTCCTGAAATATTCAGGGTCTGCATTCGATACCTCGCCTGCTGAAACGAGCGTAAGCAATCAAAAGATGATGACTCTGTGGAGAACGAACGCCTGGGTCTGTACATACCGTCTGGAACATGCAAAGAGTGAATCAAACCAGAGGGTCTATTCCTGCACCGTGGAGACGGATGCATGATATTACACTGACAGCTGCAGTTTACAGGAAACCTGCAGCAGAACCAGTGTTTCTCTTTTCAGATTCCACCAATCAGCAGCACCGGGGGACAGAGTCCTGTGAGCAGGTTTCAGTGCTCATGTTTCCATCAACTCTTTAAACAGCAGCTAATTCTCCAGGCAGCCGGGACGTCTCATCGCAGCCTGTTGTCACCATTATCTCGCAGCGCTCACTTCAGTTTTGTTGTGGAATTATCCGTGTGAACCGGGAGCGCCCGATCATTCCGGTGGAGCTCGTCAGGTTATTTGATCATGTTTTTGTTTTTAATGCTATTCGATGAATCCCAGGAAACACAAACGGATCAGGGCAGCTGTGGGGTCCTCAAGCCGGCCCAGGACCCAAGAGGAGTGTTCAAACCTGCTCCTCTGTTCAGGATAATAATGCTTTAATCATTCTAATGTGTCAACTCCAAGAACAGATCTGACTTGCTTCCATTAAAAAAGATCATATTGTGGAAATTTTAAGCTCAACCACTGATCTTTCATCAACCACTTTATCCAGTTGAGGGAGTTGATTCCAGTGAAGGAGAATACAATGGGAGGGTTGCATAGGACTTTCAATTCCTTTAACGCCAAATAAAAGTTGATTCTGCTTTAAAAAGACCATGTAAACACCTAATGCTGAATGAAATCTTCACTACAGATCAAACTTAATGTTAAACTTAACGGCTTAAAGTGGCCGGTTGATTCTCATCCTGAAGTGGAATTATGTGTAAATTCAACATGTAAACCTTCTGTCCTGCCTCAGCTTTATTCTAGCCATTATTCAAGAAAACACTCTGCCTCCATCTGCACGTGAATGTGGGGGAAAGCAACTTTTCTGAATGCTGCTACTCCAGATGTGCTCCGCGGCCGTAGTAAATCCTTCCAATCCTTCCTCCAGTGCTGTGGCTCCCAGTCCATTCTGCTGGGACTCAGATTCGGAGCTGACAGTCAGCTGCAATACCGATCCGACTGGAACATATGTCCCAAAAAATGTCTCTGTACTCCTGGTATTAATTCAAGCTTAAACTGCAGTGTATTTTTCTGGGCATACTTGTGTGTGTGGCCGTTTCATTATAAACAAACAACAGCACCCACTACTGGCCTCACATGAAATCTTGACTGTTCACTCAGCGTTTCTGCCACTCGAGTGTAAACGGACGTGGTTTTACGCTCAACACACAGACGGACAGCGGGAAAGCCTTCTGTCAGTCTGCTGTCTGCTTCATTTCCGTCAGGAGAGAGAAGCTCCGCAGGATTTGTGTGAAACTTCTTCAAAAAGCAAAGCTGAGAACAAAATGCAATGAAAGATTATCCTACCAGAACAAAGTTACTGTTCAGGACATAAATACTTATTTAGGTATTTCTGAACCTGTCTGGAGCTGAACAGGCTGCAGAGATGGAGAGAATGGCTGGATGTGTGGACGGACAGAGGGACGGTACAGTGTACTGCCCTCTACTCCATCGACAACATTTGAATGACTTTTTTTACAAATAGCCACAAAAACCAAAGGACGGCTGATAATATATTGAAAAAATTTAAATTAATGACATTTATTACACTAGCTAGTTGAAACAAATGCAATGAAAAGACGCTGACGCTTTAGAAGTACATGCTGCACTTAATCTCTTCTTTATTATTATGATGAAAAGAACGTTCCACTGAGAATAAACTCTGCATGAAGCGTCACGATCAACATCCCTGTGAAGTAAGGAGTGAAGACCGGGACGTCTGCGTGAGACACGAGCAAGTAAAATAACTAACACTTGTCCTCTTGCAAAAACTCAGCATTCTGGTTACAGCCATTAATTTTGTATGAGAAAGCGAGCGAGTAAAATGAGCAGCGGGAGGTTTGTGATGAAGGATTCTGTGTGTAACCTCATCTTCCTCCTCCTTGTTTCCCTTCCTCTGTTCTCTGTGGTCAAACCACAGGAGACCAGCCGAGGCGGAGAAAACTCCGGCGCAGGGCTTTTCCTCCCGTCACTCGCTCGCTCAGAGAAACGACTCTAATTGGATTTTTGGGAGAGAGAGAGAGACAGCGAGAGAGAGAGAGAGAGAGAGAGAGAGAGAGAGCGATGGATGGATGATAGATGACTCAGAAGGTTTCAGTTGAACATTAGTGAGAACTGGAACTGGCAGAGAAAGACGGTATTTTCTGACACCAAACTGATTTTGTTTTTTTGCGACCAGCTTCATCAGACATCTGCTTCCTCACGTCTTCTTTTAAACTAATCTCTACCACCTCAATTCCCTCAGCTTTCTTTTTCATTTGATGAGCAGAATTTACTCCAGCAAACAGACCTAATAAGTAACTAGATTCAGACCACATCATCTATTTCCACAAACAACTTTGTCTCAGTAAAAGAACTCTATTAGAAAATGCATCCATTCTGTTTGCTTCTTTTATTTATTTACTGCTTGTGATGGGATTTTTCTGTATGAGGCTGTTACAGCTGTTTCACCTCTTCCCTGTAGGTCACTACTGTCATGTTGTCCAAAAACTTCACCGAAGCTGTTATTGGATGAAAAGCAGGGACCCTGGCATGCAGCCCTGAGGGACCCCGGCACGCTCTCTGTAAACAAACATATTTTTCAAAAAGTTTCGATGGAAATGGACATTTCTGAAAGAGAAATACACAAAATGATGCGATTTGAAGCATGATTATGCAAATAGGGTCCGATGGACATGGATGTCTACCTACGTTAAAGCTGGTGTCCAGAGTTTCCGTTCGTTTCCAATGTATGAATCATTTTTTAAGAGCTTCAATGTGTCAGTCTGGTTCGATACTATAATATAATATTAGCATAAAGCAATATAAAAATTTATTTATGAGCCCCACCTTCGTCTCATAGACCCCCATGTTATCCGAAAAAGCGCCGGTCAGCTTCAGCCAATAGATTTCGAGCTTCCGCATTCTCGCGCTGTCAATCAAAGTGTGGAGCAGCCAGAGAGCACGGCGCTCGCCCAGCAGAGGAGAGTTAGCTCTGCAGCAGATATATCCACTGTCTGCTGAACATCCACCGTAAACAGCTGAACATGGAGGATGCTGTAGGACTCGGAGGCTCTCATTTTCACCCGACAGATAATAGCGTGCACAATTAAAGGGGCGTGGCTTGGTCGCTCATGAAAGCAGAGGGAGGGGGAACCTGAGACTTTGGATTAAAAAAATCTCTCTCTTTCAGAACTCCAGACACAAGCTTTAATAAACTTGATCTAGGTCAGGGGTGTGCAACCTGCGGCTCTGGAACCACATGTGGCTCTTCAGCCCCTCTGTAGCGGCTCCATAAAGCCTTCACCTCATGATACGTGAATAAACATTTACCTTATTTTTAACTTATTTTATGATTTGTCACTCTTGGTTCAAAAGGGATTCAAAAAAGGCTCAAGTAAAATTCTAAAAAAATAGCAAAACCCCAAGAAATTGGGGGAAAAATGATAAAACAGCCAAAAAAACCCTGAAATATCTCAAATTTCTAACATAACAAAATGGAATATGGCAGGAAAGAAAAAACACAGGAAACTGTTTAAAAAGAGGTGAAATGGCAAAAACAGCTAACATTTCTAAACTGTCAACAAAAAGCTTAAAAAGGGAACAAAATTGTTGAAACCAGGTACAGAAATAGGTTCAATGTAACAACATGTTCACTTTTTTGAACTGTAGTTAAAACTTCATGGATGCATCATAAGATATATTTTTGCTTGTTCATCAAAACCAAGAACGAAGCTTCCTGAGCTGCATTCGCCTCATTTTAAGGTTAAATGTTCTTTATGGCTCCAGAACTACTTGAGCCCTGGTCTAGGTGGATGTGGTCCCAGGAGCGGTTCAATACCGGAGTTACTGTCCACAAACATCATGGAGCATCTTCTGGGAACCTGATGACTGTCAGCAGACTGATGAGGTTAAAGCTTCAGGAAATAACGCATGAGATGTGACCCCAGACCAGTCTTTCAAATCTCTACACCACCACCACCGGCGAGAGTGTCGTGAACACACTGTTTCCACAGCAGCCACATTCGTCAGGTCGGTGCTCTTCTCAGTGACAGTGTGACGACGTGAAAGGCTCCGCAGTGACTTCAGCTTCTGGCCCGGCTGTGCTTGGTGTCCTTGGCTTTCAGAACCAGGATCGGCACATAAAACACTGCAGGGTAGGGCATTAACAACTTCAATTTTTTTCAAGTCGACTTATCCGTCAATAAAGTCGAGGTCGAGTCGACAAGTCGTGATGACGTCATCACATTGATGGTGGGGGGGGGGGGGGGGGGGGGGGACAACACGGACACAGCTGTCCAGCAACAAGCAACTTGCATTAAAGTTCACTGCAACGTAGCCATGTAGATTTTAACCCGAACAAGGCTAACACCGTGAGTTTTCTTTAACATTTAAAGCAGCAGCAGCCAAGACTGACAAGACACTGTGCGTGTCTGCATCATGTTTTGAAAAAAAAAATTGCGTGCGTTGTCTTAATGAAATAAATACCAAAATAATCAAAAACCAATGGCTGCCAAATTATAATTCAATATTGGTTTTGCTTGCATGGTTCACAGAACATTGGTTAGACAACAGTTTTAATGTGAAATAAATGGAAATTATACTTCAGAACCGCAAATAGGCATCAATCAGAAACCAACTTCAGCCTGCATCGTGTCAATGAAATAAATAAAGAAATCAAAACCCAGTGGCTGTCAGAATTATAATTCAATACTGGTCTTTATAATTCAATACTGGTCTTACTTGCATACTTCACAGAACATTACTTAGAAAACAGTTTTCAATGTGAAATAAATGGAAATTAAATACTTCAGAACCACAAATAGGCATCAATGAGAAACTAACTTCAGCTTGAAATAAAAATAAAGAAAATAGAACTCACCAGCCTCTAAAGATAAAGGGTAAAAAAATTATCCTTATTGTTGTAATATCCTTAGATCACCATCAGTTGAATCCTACTCTGGGTCACCTTCCCTCACATTCTTGGGCTGCGCTGCATGTTTTCCTGGACAGAGATGGAGACTTGCGCTCTGTCTGGAGATCAGGTGAGAGAAAGAATCACCTACGACTTTTCGACTCGTCCAAATGTACGTCAACTCGTGCAACGGAAGTCGACATTTCTGTTTATGGCCTACTGCAGGGTGACCGGGCAGCGCTCACTGGCGCTCTGCATGTGGACGGACACCAATAAAGAAACGTCAAATAAACAAAAGAGCAGCAGATGTTTAACAGAATAATAACTACAGTCACAGGAAACACACACACACACGTATACAAGCATGCATGTACACTCTCACACACAAACACACTCATCCCTATCGCTGACACAACCACTCACACACACACACACACACACACAGTGTATGAATGTATACACACATACTCTATCTGCTTTCTCGTGTTTAATTCCGTCTGTGAGGCTTCTGTAGGGCACAACACCAACTGTTACTCTGAGCGGACATCCAGCATGGCGGAGAGGAGAGCCACTCTTCCTTCTGAAAGTCAGCGATTTGTACGGCCTGCAGAGAAATCATGTACAACAGAACCACCGTTCTGGCTGCGTTCCGTCTCCAGTCCGGAATCACCGACCGGAGCCCACCGCCTGCAGTGCCTCTGCAGTCTGCTGGAGGAGGTTGCCAGATCTGTCACTATCCCCCGTAAACATTATGGAACCCGTCTAACTCAATAGAAAGCAGCCCAAACTGCCATCTCGGTTGAAAATGCAGGTTAAAACCGTATTTGTATAAAAAAAAAAAACACGTCATCAACACATAATCATTTCATCAACCCGTCCGACGTGTTCAGTACAGAAGCTTGATTTGGCAGAAACCCGCCCAATCTGGCAACACAGAGCCGCTCCGGTCAAACAGCTGTATTCCACAGAACAGCCAAGAATCTAAACACAGCTCCAAAAAATGAAGAATGCAAGCAGCAAGAGGCAAACCACACGCAGCAGTCAGGAAAATAATATACAGTATTGGACTCACCAGGCTGATTTTCACAGGAGTACAGTCCTCCGGTTTTCTGACTGGAGGCAAAAACCACAGGAGCTCAGGTCCGCTCTCCGTCCAGAATCTCACTCCACCACTCTTCTGCACGTTCATCTGCTAATGTCACTATGACTGGCTCTGATGAGTCTGTTGTGGATGAAAGCTCGAGAGCGGGAGATTGGATCTGGTCAGACATGAATTTTGTGACCCGGAAAAGCTCCTGGAAAACCGTGAGAAGCAGGACAAACTGTTCACCAACAAGACTGACCGTCCGGCGGCGTTTAAAAACAAATGTGTTCATGTTTTGACCGGCTTACTGCCGTTAACTTAATCACGGGTGACTATGAGCCGCCAATACAAACTACTGCCAGGTTAGCTAAGGCGCTCACATGAGTGACGTGCTACGTAGCAAGACCCCATTTATCCCAGGACCCCAGAGTGAAGCTCAGCTGTCTTCGCAGATGCCTGTCTGAATGCCGTTACATGCGCCGCAGTGGCGCTGTTGGATTTAAAACTTTTTTTTTCTTGGTTGGCTTATGGTAGGGCTAATACAATTCTTGGTGGGGCTTTAGCCCAACCAAGCCCCACCCTGGCGCTGCCCCCCCAGCACCCCTACTTCCTGCGGTAATGGATGTTTGGCTCTGGAGGAAAAACCCAGACCCCATCGCTGTGAGGTGAACCTGCGAACCACTGCACCACTGTGACCACAGCAGAGTCCAGGAAACTCTTCCAACCCGGGCCAACCTGATCTCAACAGAGAATAATTCAAACAGTGAACAAATTACTTAGAAATCAGGGCTGTCAAGAGATTATTTTTAATTGTGATTAATCTCAGGCTTTCCAGAGTTAACTGCACTTTGAATTGCACATTTAAAATTCTGCTGTTTTGCATTCCAAGGCCATTTTCAGCCAATAACGTAAAGCACTCATCAGTCCAAACAAGCTGAATTTAAATTAATTGTTGAAATTTCAGCATCTACAACTTAGCAGCTGATTTCTTACCAGACCATTCTCATTGGGAACTGAACACAGAGGAGGAATTTCCTTTTAGGTCTTGGTTGATTCTATTTCAAAATAAAGTGCTATTTAGGCCAAATCAATAAAAATGTCTACGTTAAAGCTATAGTGCATAACTTCGGTCGCCCTCTAGCGGAATTCTGTGTTCTTACAACAATAAAGCCGGCGTTTCCATATGACGTACGCCCAGCTGTACTCTGGAAAAGAGTTTGGTGGGGTGGGGTGGGGGGGTGGGGGGGGTGGGGGGGCAGCGTGTGGTGTCGCTGCTAACGGCTAGCGGTGCTAACGCTGCCGGTGTTCGACTGTCGGAGAGTTTTCTTTTCCTCCTCTCCGTTGCACAACAATACGCTGCACAATTTAGCGCGGGCGGCGCCCGGACTGAAAAGGTCTGGCAGAAACCCTGATAGCATGTCACTTCCTCGGTCTGCCTGAGACTGTGAGCTGAGCCTGTTGCTATGAGACCTTCCCGTCCTCCCCCTCCCTTCTTGTTGTGACGGAAAATGCATAATTTCCTCCGCGCCAGCGCGGGAATGTCGCCAGTCAACACGCAAAGCAATAATTATATACTGTATATTGAACAATCCCGCGACATGTTAGAGGAGCCGATCGGCTTAATTTGCATTTTGTCATCTCCAGTAGTAGTGGCTTGGCTAAAACGGACGTTCATAGACATTTAAAAGTTACGCACTATAGCTTTAAAAATACAGTTTCCAAACTGAAGACAATAATATCAATTATGCGATTAATTGTGATGTAAAAATGTATCTTCTGAAATCCCTGCATTAATCAATCATGATTAATATGATTCACTCAGACAGCCATAATATAAATATTAACAAATCCAAGAGTCAGCCAGACCGGGGATGTAGAAACAAGGTGAAAGTTGTGAAAACAGCATTGAAAAACTCTCAAAAACAGACCAATGGCTTCATTAGCAGAGGGATTTTCCCATTTTCACATTAAAGCGCTGCTGTCACGCCGGGCAGGTACTGAACAACATCTGACAAAGTATTCAGCTTCTCACAAGCCCCACATAGAAAAACTGCAGCTGCAGCAGAGGAAACACATTTTCCAGGTGCAGCGCTCGTGTTGTCCATCATGGAGAGTCTTCATCTTCCCGCTCCTCCCCCTCTGCTGTCTCCGTCTCCACTGTAACCGCTGCCAATCCTTTCTAATGAGGACAGGGTATCCATGGCGACCGGCGGCCCCAGGTACAATCGATCGACGACGGTCCGCGCACGCTGCCGCCGCTCTGTTCATTTGCGCAGTCCGTCTTTCAAGTCAAGTCAAGGCAAGTGTATTTATAGGGCGCCGTTACCAAACAGGTGTGCGGCGGTCTGCTCGGCGGCAAACAGAAGACCCGCCGCCAGTCGAAGGCGGGATAATTAATGAAAGATCAAATGTGAGCGAGATGAGTTCAGTGCAGTCTGGCCGCTGAGGCGTCACTGAATACTAACACAGCAGGGTCTGTGTGTGTGTGTGTGTGTGTGTGTGTGTGGACAACGATCCGATAATATAACCGTTTCTATGGTGGATCGTAATGCAGACACAGGCGATTCCGCATCGATGAAGCAATAAAGTCAAATATAACTCAGTAGTGTTTCTTCACTTCCAGCGGCTCTTTCGGCGCCCTGCAGTGTGAAGGATCACATCGAACAGCCAGCTGGAGTGTTTCCAGGAAGCGTCACCCGGCCGAGCCCGCTGGATGTCCCCCGTTCCCGTCCATCACCCGGCGTGACGTGACGAGAGGCAGCGGTTTGTTCTGTTTGCTCTCCACATCTGTCTGTGAAATCTTCCTGAGAGACGCCAAGTTAAACTCCGGCCGCCCCTCTCCGCCCGCCTGATGGACCCGGAGCTCAGTTCCACGCCATCTGCACTCCGATTAGCAAACGGCTCTCCAAGCCGTCCATGTGGAGGCCCGGCGCTGCGCTTCCAGCTGCCTCTTGCTTCACGAACTGATCTGTCAGTGGGTTTGGTTTGTCTCATCGATCGGTTTCTGCTCTTTAACCGCCCTGACAGGAACGCCTCGGCCGTCTGCAGCCTCCAGTCAGAGTCCGTTCCGGCAGTTTAGAGGCAGGGTCAGAGGGAGCGGACCAGCAGGACCTGGTGGTTCCTGGAGTCGGCTCACACACACCACAGGTGCTTTAAGGTGGACTTCCAGCACCGTCATCGTCTCTCAGAAACACTCAAACCTTCAGCAGCAGCCTCTTTTCCAGTGAAACTCTGCTACATGTCGAACACTCCAGACTTCCTCTGACTGTGAGGCACCGAATGAGGCTGAAGGTCAGCCTCTTCATCAGGACACACCCACCAAACCTCATTCACTAAGCTCAGGTCTGGCGGTCTATCAGATGATGGTGGAACCTCTCCTTTAAAGGTGTAATCCAGGATGTTCTATTTGCTTTGAGTTCCGGGTGGATCATCAAATAACTGGTGGGTCTGTTTGTCAATCATTCTGACGAGCTGCTTTCGTCAAGCCGTTGTGTGCTCGCTCCCAATAAGGTTTAAGGATCGACCAATTATCGGCCTGGCCGATAATATCGGCCGATATTGGCCATTTTTCATCGGCATCGGCCTTTTTTTCCACCAATATCTGATAAAACATTTTTTTACCGTGTTTTCCGCACTATAAGGCGCAACTAAAAGCCTCAAATTTTCTCAAAGCCCAACAGTCTGTCTTATATTGCCTGTCTTATATTGCGCCTTTTTTGCAGAAAATACGGTAGTAAAGACCACCCGGCTGTCAGTCCGTTGTCTTGACTACGGTTCCCATAATGCATTGCGATGTGATCACATGAGCAAACAACTTCTTCTTGCTTGTAGCTAAGCTAGCCAGTTCAAACAGAAAAGGCAAACGGGAAGCTTCAGGTAGATTCTCCACCTCTGACCCGTCAGTCACCATCCAGTCCCCCGACCGGAGAGCACGGCGCGCGGCTGCACAGCGGTCCGACGCGAAGAGCGGCCGGATGCCGGCGGACAGCCCGCTCGCCGCGATGCCGGGAGCTGTCGGCCGTCGGAGGATTACAGTCAAGTCGGCCCCAAGCCAAGTCGAGCCCGACCAACTGGGCCCCAGGCGTCTTCTGTCACGCTCTCACGCCACACATTGAAAACTGAAAAAAAATTACTGGTAAATGTGTCTGGTGCGCCGCTGCTGTGGAACCGGGAGGAATCAAACAAGCCTGTCACTTACCTACCGGTATGTTTTTTTTTCAGTTTTCAATGTGTGGCGTGAGTGCCTGACAATAGACGCGTGAGGCCGGGTTAGTCGAGGTGACTTGACTGGTTACCGTGCCAAAAACAGACTGCCTGCCGAAAAATGACTGCCCTCGACAGGGACGCGCATCGATTAGTGAAAACATTGATTTTAACGTATTTTTTTAGTGTTACAGTAGACTACAACTTTAGTTCAGCCAGGATTCTCCATTTTTTATTTTATTCTTTCTTTATTCCTACAGTACACGGACATACAGGGGACAGAATCCAAGAAAATGAAGGACAGAGTTGTGTTATCAGCAGCGACAGATAGCTGAATATTGGCGTTTTGGGGAAGTTATGGATGAGATGTGACTGCATTATTGTAAGTGAGTGTGTGTGTGTGTGTGTGTGTGTGTGTGTGTGTGTGTGTGTGTGTGATAAATATAATTACATGTATCAGATAGTAATAATAATAATAATAATAATAATAATAATAATAATAATAATAATAAAATAATCACAAAATTACAATCTGAACAAAAACAAAAGGCCTGAGTATAATGAATGTAGATGAAGTGTTTTCCACTGAGCACATCACATCTCTCTTCACTAAGTCACTCCTCTGGGCTGTGGAACAAAGCCCCGCCCACAGCTACATTTTGACGCCAAAATGTTCATTTTTACTGCAAATGAATATCGGTTTGACTTATCGCACAGCAAAAAAAGGGCTGTATTCAGGAGTACCCAGGAAGAGGATACGGCTGGTATACAGGTCCTGTGCCAGCAAAAGGCTGCAGACAGCCACTTTCAGGAGTCTGCCTTGCTAGGTGTGACTTGGTCTTTCTTATGCTGATCAATGTCAGCAGGGGGCTGTGTGGTGGATCCTTCCTCTCTTTGTCTCATCAACAGGTCCACTTCATTTACAAAAACAAGCACCAAAAGCAGAGATAGTTTAATTCACTTGAAGATATATGCATTTTTTTTTTTTTTTTTTGGGGGGGGGGGGTTCCAAGACTTACAAGCATTTCAACATTTCAAATATCTTTAAAAATGTATACCAATATAAATGTTTTTTTTTATTTCAGTTCTACAAAATTAAAATTGCCATTGGGTCCAATTTCTCACTCTATGTTGATCACTGAGTTCAATACTTCATACACTCTCCCAAAATTAAAAGAGCAATATCACTTAATTTTATTGGACTTTGGAGTAAAATGGCTTAAACGTGGTATGTTTCAGGATCATCACACTGTCTAGAATCCATACATACTTAGTTGTATTTGAAGATGTCTCCTAAAATTTAAATTCGAACTTGTTTTATGGTTTTATGTAAGGGTTACAGCCAGTTACAGTCCTGCTGCAGCCCTGTTTGAGTTCTGTTCCAAGGAAGTATTCCAGAAAAATCTGACAATGTTTTCCTATTGTAACTTTAAATTTACATGCTCTGCACATACTAGCCCTCAGCCTTATGTTAGATATAAATATCTATATTAAAACTAAAGTGGGCTATCAGTAAATTGACTTAGCGAAGGGGAGGGGAAGGGGGGCTTGGAGATGCAGGCACTTTGTTTTGCAAATGCTCTGGAATGGGAGGTGTGGTGGGGGAGCCACACAAATTTCTCTGAAAGCCGCTAACTCTTAATGTAATGTGTGTGTGTGTGTGTGTGTGTGTGTGAGTGAAGGAAAGAAAAAAGAAGTTCACTTATTCATCATTCTATCCAAGGAATTGATGCTTACACGTTGAATTTCAGTTAATTGTTATTTGTTTTATACTGATAAAGTTATCTTTCATAAGAAATATATATTTTTGTAAGTTTGATGTGTTTAAAAGTGGAAAGTATTATTTTGTACCTTTATTGGAATTTTTGTACGGTCATGTTTTATTTAAAGGATTTATGGCCTGTGGTGAATTTAACTAAAATGAATGAATGTGGCCTGTCCTACAGGTCAGGGTTTTTTTTTTTTCCAGTGATAGAGAAGATTTGATTCAGTGACGCTTGATGCCGAGAGAGAGAGAGAGAGAGAGAGAGAGAGAGAGAGAGAGAGAGTGAGAGAGAGAGAGAGAGAGAGAGAGAGAGAGAGAGAGAGAGAGAGAGGGCATCAACGATACCAGAAGTCGACGTGAGAGGACACCAGTGCTGAATACCAGGCGGCTTTTCAGAAAATGCTGAATTGATGGATCCAAGGAACCCGAAGGCGAGCCGGAATTCAAAGGGAATTCAAAAGGAATTCAACTGAACATACCTCCCACACTGCGGTGTGGTTCCACACTGGCACCATTTCTGTAAGTGGCCTTTGAGAGCTATACGGTGATTCTTTTATTATTTAAGCAACTTTACTACATGTTCAGTATTTAACATTCTCTCATTCTTCTTTCTCAGGAAGCTGTGAGGAGGCTCCACAAGGCCCAACAGGATGCCAGCAAATGTTATGATGCACATTTAAGGTGTGATCACAAATTTGTGTTTGGGTAATATTAAATTCTGAAAGTGTTGTTTCAGCTGAGCCAGTCAGCAGTCAGCAGGCCATTCCCTCCTCCTAATCACAGGCTCCATCTGTTTTCCAGTGTGTCTTCACCCCACAATTCTAAGGTGACCACCTTTCTGGCACAGGACGTTTCATTGGCCACCCAGACGTGGAGCCTGAGGAGGTGAGTTAAATTGTCTGATGCCACTAAAACTAAACTAGGAAGGAACATAAGTTTTCCTCCTTATCTACTGAGCTGTTCTAATATATGTGACCAATTTCATTATTAATTGAACTCTTTCCTCTTTAGCCTGCTGCAAAACCTATTTTGAGACACTCCGGCTAACTTTCAGGAGCCGAGATGATCCTCCTGAGGAGAAGGGGAGGCGCAGGGTTTCTGCAGCAACTAAACAGGAGGAGTAAGTGAAGACTGCATCTGTCCATGCTTTTCTTTGACCCAATCTAATTTGCTCAGTGCTAAAATGTCCATTTTCTCTGCTCTTTGGCAGCTTTTCAAAACCAAAGGTGGCGTCGTCCGTGGCGACGAAGAGGGCGTATGGGAAGTGGCATCCATTGACCTCACGTCAGAGGAGGAGGACGCCATCTTGGATGACAAGCCTGTGTGGGTCCGGCTTCCACCTCGAAGCAAAGTTGTCAGCGCTGTGTGCTGCGCTGCAGAATAGACTGGAGGCCGATACAGAATAAGCGGCCGACCATCACCAGAGAGCTGCCTGCAGAGCAGCACAGGAGTGACCTGTTGGTGGCTCTGCGCTGTGGGACAAATTGTGCATACTTTGTATTTTTTTTTTTTTTTTGTTCACTGCAGCACAGTCAGTAAACAGTAAATTGTTTTAATATTGTTTTTTTTCCATTGTGTTTTTATGCATTGTACTGTAATGATGCACATTTGTATACAGTGGGGTTTTTTTTTTACCACAAAATAAACATTTATGCTCTGATAATGTGTCATTCTTATTTATGATATAGTGTATAAGAGTACATGAATTATAACTACATTAAATCATTTATGATGAATTAAACTATAATAAAGTTAATATATGCAAATCAAACAAATCCCCCTACATATTTGACCAATGGCGGTAGGGCCAGTGAGGGCGAAACAACCAATCAGATGTAAGAATAAGGCCCAAGGTGTGAGATGCTAATGCCCCCCTGCAAGAAACCGGGGGATTATTCTCCATGGCAACTGACCATTGTGGAGCTCAAGAGGTGTGAACATTTCACACCTTTTCAAGGCTGTATGCGAGTCCTAAAAATGGTACGTATTCAGGCATACTCAGGCTCCTGCATTACAGCTGAGATACGCCTGATTACAACTTCATATGCCTGAATACAGGAGGGGTGTTGCTGTAATCAGGGCTGAATACAGGTCTTTTCAAGCAGTGTCGGTTATTGCTTTCTATAAGTACCAATAATCGGCATCGGCCCTAAAAAAGCCATATCGGTCGGTCCTTAATAAGGTATTGCACACTCATTCAGAGTGTTTATGCAGCCGGTGAGCTTCGGTTTCAGCCAGTACTTACCGATGGCGAGTCTGACATAATGAAACTGTAACTGTTTCGGAAAACAAGCTTTATGAGCGAGGCCGATCGCAGAAACTGTAAACAGAGTCGTGTACGGCTGGAGAAGAGGAGGTCGCCCTTGTACGCTTCCGCCATTCTAGGCGTTTCCTGGGAGAAGCAGGAGAGCCGGGCGGATGGCCTGGCGCATGGGCGTTTTTCAAAAAGTGAGTAACAGACGTTTGGCTTCTGTTTTTTCGA
This sequence comes from Salarias fasciatus, assembly GCF_902148845.1. NCBI lineage: Eukaryota > Metazoa > Chordata > Actinopteri > Blenniiformes > Blenniidae > Salarias > Salarias fasciatus. The sequence goes on along the minus strand of NC_043746.1, from coordinate 145,385 downwards.
GAAAATCCTGTATTACACCTTTAACAAAACGTTCTCCTGCATTACAACCTGGTTCTTCTGTGGAAACGGACTGAATTTGACTTTGAGGAGAGAAAAGCTTCACTCTGTTGTTTATCTCCGGGGTTCTCTCTCCTCGGCTCATCCTTTGTCTCTCTCAGTCTCCTGCCTGCTAATCTCTCTCCTCCCATCTCTCCAACTCTTGTTCTTGCTCTCTGAGCTTGAAAATGTTTTTTTTTTCCCCTTTTTTTCCCCACACTGAGGAGAAAAGCGAGCAAAGCATGATTACTGATTTTCTGCTTGGTGGCATCTTATTGGAAACCAAGCAGTTATAATTAGAGAGCTGATAATGGCTTCAAATGTTTATCTGTCCCTGGAAAACACACACACACACACACGCACGCGCACACACACACACACACACACACACACACACACACACACACTCTTAACTAATAAAGTGAAGGGCAGTGAAGTACATGTATTTGTATGATTAGCAAATCTTTTCACATCATGTTGTTGTTGTTGTGTTTTTTGTTGTTTTTTTCCATCGCCTCATTTCCACGTCCGTTTTCTCCCTCACACACTATTGTTAATTTAGGGAACTGTTTTTAGCTGGAAAGACAACTAACCCTTTTTATTGAAGGGAAAATGCATAAACTTTTTAATAATCATGTCTGTCATGATTTTTTTTCCTTCTACAAGCTTGATAACACACTGCTTAAGGAGTGATGAGAGAAAAGGAGAGAGCTCTGGGGCGATCGACGGGTGTCTCCATTACGCGCATAGTAGATGATGAACGTGAATGAAACATAGGTTTGTTTTAATATATCTGATAAACTTAGTTTATTAACACTGTGCCGACTTTCTGAATGGATGAATCTGGCTAAAATAACAGTTTACAGGATGCAGAGACTCTGATGATCCACCGCTGTCCATCTCATCCTCACACTAACAAAACAGAAAATCAAATTAAAAACAAATGTAACCACCAGCACCATTCAGTGTGACTGCTGATACATTTCATAATATTTGATGGAGAGATTGTAGTGATGATGACAATGGTGACGATAATGAAAATGATGACTATTGCAGTGATGATGTTTGCAGTACACTCTAAAAAGTGTTACATGCAGTTGTTCATTTAAACTAATAACTGCCACTTAAAATGTGATAAAGTTATTGATTTGATTGTGAAAACCATTTATTTTGTATTTAAAGACATCAATTTTGATTTATTCTGAACTAAATATACGTTCAAAGGATCGAAAACAAAGTTTTTGATTTCCTTCAAATTATTATTTTTTCTTCATGTCCTGCATGTAATATATTCGGTTTCAGTCAAACGTGACTTGCGCATGCGCATTGAAAACTGCACATTCGGGACAGCGCCATGACATCGTGCCATGTGCCCGTCGTCGACAGCTTCTGAGAAGAAACGTAAGTAAAGCAGTTGCTGAAGATTAAAGTTTTCGTGTTTTGTGTTGTTAAAATTGCAAAGAGCACAATTTAAGCTGACGAGCAAGCTACCGTTGATGGTGGCTAGCGAGCAAGCTGCTGTTAGCCGGCATGAATTTAGCTGGCAGTAGCTGATAGCTAGCTTGTTAGCTAGCATTTACCGGTAACGTTATGCCCAGTGGGCAGATAATGAAGTCAGCCTCCAGTTTTTTGTCTTAATAAGTTACTGTGCGGGAGAGCCGTTGTGAGCTGGGTAGCAGTTGTTAGCGGCGGATGCTAACCGCTAACGCTAGCCCCAGTAAGCATGGAGTTAGCTCTGTACAAAGGCTCTCATACTTGTTCCCACTCGAGGCTTTAAGTGGATATTGTCGTCTGAGGGTCCAGCGCTTCACTAGGACTGTATTTATTTTTCTTTGCGGCATTGTCACTGAGAGACAGAGAGACATGGGGACGTGCTAGCACTCGCTAACATCCAGTACAGCTCGTGGGGCTTCAACTGCCCTACAAAGCAAAAAGGAGGTAAACCTACAGAGTGTAGAATTGAGAAAAAAAGACTGTAAAGTTATCCTGTCGTCCAGCATAAGTAGGTGTAGGTAGATTATTGCATATGTCAATTTTGTTACTTTATATTTCCCTATTCTTTGTATGTATTGATTCTCATATTTAATATGAAAATTTACCCATATTTTAGTTACTGTATTATCTGCATTTCTGTATTTTCTTCGCAGAGTTGTGATATTTTATTTTGTGTTCTTTCAGAACCACAAGATCGCTCTTTTCGTTTCTGTCAGTTGGCTGTAGCCTACATCTTCGATATCCAACCTGAACAGGTAATATCTTGCATCTACACTGCACATCCTACACATAATCTTTTTGACCATTTCTCAAATCACCATGACTACTTGACTCTCGCTCATCTATACATTTTAATCGCAGCAGACGGACTACTTTATTTATTTATTTATTTACTTATTTTTAGTTCTGTTGATTGAACAAACACAGATCAGTATATCATCTGTAAGGGAATTCACTATTATTTTCTTTTGTGTTCACAGTTATTAGATGTGGAAATGCAAAGGCTGCAGCCTGTCATTTTCAGATCGAGCTGAGCTACTAAAGCATTATCGCACTGACCACCAGTTTCACGGTAGGTCTCGCCCTTACCCATGCATCCATGCAAGTTGTCCCTGTTCGTCCAAGACATGGAATGGTCTTCAGAAACACCTTACTAGGAGTCATCCTTCTCAGACATCCACACCCAAGCTCTCTTCATTCAAGTGCTACGTTTGTGACTACAATCAGCTTTCCACGGAGTATGACTTTTTTCTTCATATCAATCAACATTTGAAAAAAAACGAGATAGAGCTGGGAATTCAAAAACGTTCCTGTTCTCCACATTCCATAGTCATGCTTTTTCACTATCCCTGCAGGATGCTGATGCCGATATCAGAAGGGAGTGTGTCCTCAAACTTCTCATCATCTATCTGGGAGAATGTGTTGAAGACCTGATCAAAGAATACATGGTATGTTCAAATCTGTTCTCTCCACAATAAGATGCAACTTTTATAATCCTGGGGGAAGCTTGACTGCTCTGCCTTTGGATGTGGTGGTTAATCATGAATTGTTCACTTACACATTTTGTTCTAAATTTTACCTCAGATGTCCGAGAAAGATGAAGCCGAGCAAGAGCTGAGGAGGACCACCATGGCGGTCTTCGTATTAAGAGAGAGCTCGAGCCTTCTACAACAGCCCAAAGAAAGTAGGATCATCATCGATGGTGTGGAAGTCCTCAGTGAGTTGCCTGCTGTGGCAACAGGAGTGGTCATGCTTTTTGGACTCTGTTATGCTCTCAACATGGAATATCCACAGGGGTTCAGGTTCACCTTTGAGGCTCTTCAGAAGATCCTGATGGAGCTTGGTTCAAACAAGATGAGCTCCAAGATTCGCAAACTGAATGTTGAACTCCACACTGCACAGTAGTGTGGCATGTGTACACATGCTTGTGTGTGTTTCTGGCATCCAGTGTGTACATCTTTGCCTGTGTGTGTGCGAGCCAAAACTTTACAAGGGGTAGAACCTCGGGGGCACTTTGTTGCACCTAGCCATGGGTGCTATAGCCATTTAAGGCTAATATTGTTGGGCTTTAAGTGACTGTTTTGAATTTGTTAGTTTGTGGGTCAGCACTGCATTCAGAAAGCAGTATTTCATTTGATTTCATTTAATTACAGTTCAGATTGTATAGAGCCTGTGTATCGGCCTGTTACCACGTGTTTTTGCCCTGGTTCATTTGCTTGGTAGACAGCCCTTTTTTTTCTGACTTGCATTTCTTAAAAGTCATTAATGTCTGTGCTGAAAGAATTGCAGCAGAAGTTCATATCGTATCTTTATAAAGACTGCCCATTTAAAGGGGGAATTCTAGTTAAAACAGTCTGTTTTCTTATGCTACAGGATTTAGCATACTCCCCTGCTCTCATGGCCCTGTCCTGCTCTCTGTCCTCTCTCCTGCCTCTCATCCTCTCCATCTTTTGCTCTGTTCCCCTCTCCACTCTCCTGGATCCCTTCGTCCTATCTTCTCCTGGCCTGACCAACCTAAGAAATCAAAAATAGTCTTATGGTTTAAGTGAATGATTGGCATGAAAAATAAAAGGTATCAAGACCTGAAAATTGCATTCTGCATGGCTATACAAGTTGTAATGATTGCACATACAAATAAAAACAAGAGTAACTTTGCGTCTGGATGTGATCCCAGACATTACATGGAAATGACAATATCAAAACAGATCTCGCCCTTTAAGGGACTATCTGTGTTTCATTTAAGTTTCAGTCGTCTCCACATTTTTCCATCTTCTCATTCTCTCTTCTCCCCTCCCTACCCCCTCTCCTCTCATCCATTTGTTTCTCTTCCTTTCCATTGTTCTCCTTTCCCCTCTTCTCTCTCCATCCTCACCTCATCTCTGTGATTCATGTTGCCAAATGTTAAATGTGTTACATATGGCTTGTTGAAGATTAATAAATATATTTTGAGTAATCTGTTGACAGTGTGTGTTTTTTTAGAGGTTAAGATGGTTAATACAAATTATTTTTTAAGTCAGATAAAATGTGAGAAATATAGTTTGGTGATACATAAATTAATGAACTGGTGTGAATGTAAACATGTTAATTCAGTTGCAAGTGAATAAATTAGCTTGGTTCAATTTCAATTTTATAATTTGGTTCAGAAACTAAAATGTTAAAAAATAATTTGGATCAAGTCAAAAAAATAAGTTTGGTTCAAGGGAAGTATTATTGTTTACGTCAACATAAAATAATCAGGTCTTAAGAAGTCACTAAAATTAGTTTCTGTGAAGCTAAATATTTTAGATGTGATATCTGGACATCATTTTTTTTAGTTTAAGTGGGGTTATACTTTTTTCAGTGTAATATGGACAACTGTAGAAAATTGAAATGTGCTTTCTTTTTGTATATGTTGTAGTTATTATAAAAACATATAGTAATAGTTGTTATGTATAATAGTATTTGTAAATATAAGCTGTAATAATAGGTATGTAGTGTTTAGATTAAGAAAAAAAATCTCTACTTAACACAGCTGACTGAAACTTGTGGTGCGTTCACACCGGATGCGAATAGCGCGGCGCGATTGGCCCCTGGTCGGCTGCATGTGCATTTTGTGACCCAACAGCGGCTGCCGCTGAATTCGCGTCTCTGTTGCCGGCGGTCTGCTTAATTGCTTGATAAACCCGACGTTGTCGTCGCGAGTCCAGGCGACGTGTCTGGATTCATAATATTTTGCAGAGGCGTTCAGAGTGTGGTGAGTTTCACCGTTTACTCCAGGAGCTGCGCCGGGATGAAGGACGCTTTCAGCGGGACTTCCGTCTCTCCCGGTCCAGTTTGACGAGCTGCTGTCCCGCATCGGCGCTCGCATCCCGTACCAGGACACCAACTACAGGCGCTCTATTCCACCTGATGAGCGCCTTTCCATCTGTCTGCGGTACGTGTGCTAAACCAGGACTAAACCACATCATTAATTGCTTTGAAATACAGTTCAGACGTCAAAGTACAAATTTAACCGTTCACTACATGAAAAATCCTAATTCTGCTCTTAATACGTTCATATTTGAGCCTTTTGATGTGTCTTTTGTCAAAAATCGGATTCCTTTCAACTGAGAAATTTCCTGTGTTGTGTTTAATTTTTTTTTTTCTGAAAAATGTGCTTTTAACACAAATAGTTTATATAAAAATAAATCAAATCATATAGCTGTTGTTGGTAATTCGAGGGGAAAAATTGGAAAGGTCCAAATACCTAAATATTACTTAATTGCAGGGATGTGTTTGTAAAATTGTCAATTTCAAATGTTATAACTTCAAGATGAAAAAAATGCAAGATCCCACGCCCAACAAAAAATGAAAATAAAGAAGAGAAGAAAAGAAAAAGAAAGGGAAACGGGCAAAATAATCTCATCCATCAAGCACCTCTATAGTAACAGCGGGAATGTGTAGTTTATGTACAGATATGCTGGCTGCTGCTTTTTAACAAACTATTTACAGCTTCCGACACGGACGTCCCTTTAAACTCAATAAATACAAATATATTTATTATATAGATATATCATTTGTGCAGCCGTCTGGACAGGATCTGGTGTTTGTGGTCATCTAATTTTAAACTGATAGCGGATGCAGAGCGCAGGGGTGGAGTTTTTAATCTACTGCACCGTTCCTCAGTCTGTCTACTGAGTCAAACCGTTGTGAGAAAAAAGTACATCACATGAGGACGGAAGCGTGAGAACGAAAACCAGCAGCCAGGTCTAAACCAGGGTCTAAACCAGGGTCTAAACCAGGGTCTAAACCAGGTCTAAACCAGGGTCTAAACCAGGTCTAATCCAGGTCTCAGTTGCTTTTCATTTTACAGGCCCAAGATGAAACATATGTTATTATTTCTATCAGTTTGTTGTAATGAATCTGTTGTTTACTCTCAGGTTCCTCTCCACTGGTGACTCCTACCGGACCATCGCTGACAGCTTCAGGGTGGGGGTCTCCACTGTCTCCACCATCGTCCCAGATGTGGCGGCAGCCATCTGGGACGATGGTGGAGGAGTCCATGGCTGTGCCTGGAGCTGAGGAGTGGAGGTCCATTGCAGAGGAGTTGGAGGTGCGGTGGAACTTCCCTCTGTGCTGTGGCGCTCTGGATGGGAAGCATGTCAAAATAAAGGCACCTCCCAACTCAGGGTCGCTCTTTTACAACTACAAGGGGGGATACTCCATAGTCCTCCTCGCTGTAGTGGACGCCCATTACAGATTCAGAGTCACTGATGTTGGAGGGTACGGCAGATCGAGTGATGGAGGGACCCTGGCCAGCTCTGCCTTTGGTCAGGCTCTGCGTGAGGGCTCACTGGATCTGCCTGGTGACCGGCCCATACCTGGAGCTGAACACAGAGGACCCCAGCCACATGGCTTTGTTGCAGATGAGGCCTTTCCGCTGCACAGGAATTTAATGCGCCCCTTCCCTGGACGTGGCGACCTTTCCCGTGAGCAGCACATCTTCAATTACCGTCTCTCCCGGGCCAGGCTGGTGGTGGAGGACGCTTTCGGGGTTTGGTCTGCACAGTGGAGGATGTTTCGCCGTGAACTGGAGGTCCTCCCTGAAGTTGTGGAGAAGTGCGTGAAGGCCACATGTGTTCTCCACAACTTCATGAGGATGCGTGGGCCAACACCTGCTTTGAGGAGAGCTCCAGCACAAGAGGAAGAACCACTCCCAGGTGTGAGGCGGGTGGGAGCCAACAATTCCACCAGAGAGGCGATGGAAACGAGGGAGGTGTTCATGGCCCACTTCAGTGAGGAGGGATCTGTGCCGTGGCAGCCAGCGGAGTAGTCGGTCCTCCACACGACTGACCCACAACGGTTCTTTTAAGAGCCACTGTCAAGTGCGTGTAGGTTTTGTGCAGAATCCCCACTTGAAAGGATGTCCCCCAACTGAAGCACGCAGGACTCCACTCGTTGCCTTTTTAGTTTATTTTATTGCAGTTGCAGCGTTAGTTTTAATGGCAGGGTTAGGCGTTAGGTGGAAAAACCTCAAAAGAAAACAAAGGGAATACAATATCAGTACTTGAATACAGACACAAAATTTTATCATTCTTGTTTTTAGCTTCAATGCCTTTTAACAAGTACATTTCAAACCCTTACATTAATTAATATTTTACCAAAACACATTTTAGCATTTTAAACAATAAATCAATAAATTCCTAAATAATTTCTATTCCCACTCTCTTTAGAACTGCAAAATATAAATCATTACATCTTAATCTTTATTTCTTCTCTTTTTATGCAATAACCAATCCATTAATTTTTTACAAAATAAATAAACACAATCCGCAGCAACTCCAGTGTCCAATCTTCACTGAAGCAACCTCAAAATGTCCCAGCGCGCCTGGACGCTGAATCACCAGCGCTCCTGAACGCATCACAGAGCCACACTTCTCCCACACGGCCTGGTCACAATCTTCCTGTGAAATGTATTGTGTGTGTTGTTATTGTCTTCTAATGTGGTGTCGGCTCGTGTTCGAATGCATTTGAGAGTGTGTTTGGACAGCCAATGGCTTACTGAAACAACAACATGCATTTATTTCTGCATGTTTCATTGATCATCTTCGCCAAGACGATTTGATGTAAGGTTTTTTGTAGGAAAAAGGGCGTTATATCTGGTCAAAACAAGATTGTTTGAATTTTAGGAGCTTCATTTTCAAAGGAAATCAGAAATATATTGAAATACTGTGATGTTTTTTGATAATGGATGTGATTACTTTTATTTTGCAGGTTGTTTCGTGCAAATTCGAGCTGTGGGGGCCGAGCTGTGTTCCGCGAAGCTGGAAGCTCAACTCGTTCTATATTTCTCTATTTCAGCTGATTTTTGACTTAATGGAGACTTATTTTTTTAAATAAGCACAATATAAGCCAAGGCCATGTCTAAAATATATCTATTATGGTATTGGATCAGTTTCTGACCAAAAATAGCATCAGCAATATACTATCTATGAAGTTACAAAGGCTGAACTAATATAGTATCTCCATGTACAGAATTTCCGGTCGTGTCCGTACCCCTATCCAGTTCCTCATTCCTACTATGTATTTGGCTTGAGCTGAATGTTCTATTTTATATACCTGGGTAGCACTATTTGAATGATGATATGTTGTGGATATAGTGCACACAATTAATATTACAACAGCTGCAAATGGGATCTGTAGTTTGCAATTGTAGTGTCCGTACCCCATGTAGTGTCCATACCCTCGCATTTTGTTATTCCACTTAGAAGTTGAAATTCTTGATATTATTGGAACATGTGAGCATGTTGAAAAGGGGTGTATTTATTTACAACTCTCAAGACAACATATTTGCCTAAAAGTACATCTTTTACCCACAGAAAACTTTGAATTCCAAAATTCTTCTTTTTGAATAACTCGCATAATGCTACGGGAAAATTCTCATTTGGTAAATTTGGTAATGGTAATTGCCAGATAATTTAAACAACAATTTCAGTTACTTTATGTTATTTCACTGCACTACCAGTTAGAGGTCGACCGATTCATCGGATTGGCCGATTCATCGGCCCGATTGAGCTTTGGAGCGTGATGTCACAAAAAAGGGGCAAAGCCATTTTTAATGTTTATCCGCCATTTTGAAGGGGTACTACAAACGCGCTGCAGTGCAAACCCATTAGAAGTTGGAAAAGTAATGACAAAAATGGTTCGAAACTGCTGTGTTGCTGGTTGTAAGGCTCACTGGCATGACCGGAAGGGCAAAAAAATAGATAATGGGCTCTCTTTTTTTGGTTTTCCCGCTTGGAAGCACCGTATTATGTTACTAAAAGGCAGCGGCTTGCCTGGATTGCTGCTGTTAGACGTGTGGACATAAAGTTCGATGTCATCCCAAGATATCTCTTGATATGTTCCACACATTTTCATTCTGGTAAGTTCTTGGTATTGGTAATGAATAAGTTACTCTGTCATAAATTACTCTGTCAGTTAAACAAGCTACGCTAAGACTAGCACATGGCTAACTAATTATTCTAAACAAAGCCCTCCTGCTGCCACTCCCCATCCTGGCAGTCCGACTGACATTTTAGTGAGTTTTTCCACAATCATAGCATCACCTTTCAGGTGGAGGTGAATCAGGAGGAGCTCTTTGGAAGAATTAAAACGGGAATTAAAGGAGAAAAGGGAAACGCTGTCTGGAGGAAGCTGCAGCAGCGATGAACAGCGTCATCTGGACGAACGGACCGACTGAGGTCTGAACAGATTATAGATCCGTTAATTTAACCCTGATGTTACAAATAATGAGGCTGACTCATGTTACACAGCTCAGAGTTTTATTGTTTCGTTTAATTATGTCTCAGAGCCAGACAGCGGCACCGTGGCCAGGTCTGCTCCCCACAGCGGGACGGTCCCACCGAGACACACCCAGCACCGGACCGGTCCCGAGCAGGACCCCGGACCGAACAGGACACAGGACCGAGTGGACCCGGGACTCAGGCCACAGAGGGCGGCGCGTGCCACCTGCTGTCGGTGCAGCTTAAATTAAAGAATAGAAGTCTTAATAAAATGTTTGACTAAACGTCCTCTGTCTGTATTTTATCTCCCTTTAGCTGTTACGTTATTTTCTGGGCTGCTGGCTTCACACCACTGAGTAAATTAATAATTTGCTACACTTTAGAGTTTATTTACATTTCAGTAGCGGTTCTTCAGGTTCTGTCTCCTCGGTCCAGCCAGTCCAGGCTCTGCTGGTTTCCACGTCGGCTCCTCTCCTGGCGCAGGTGCATCAAAAGTAACTCTATCTATCACCCAGTGCAATATTGTCTAAAACTGCCAAAATAAAGTCCCATCTTTTCGGGGCTAAACAGCAGTGGGTCTGAAGCTGCTCCGCAGCAGCGTGTGCGTCTTTGCGCACTGTTAAAACAGCTGCTCTCCGTGGCAGGATGGACTCAGCGAAGTTATTGAAAGTTAAAAATCCTTCATTAATACCACAAGAGGGGGTATTGCTAGATGTTCTGTAAGGGCATTATTTTATTTTTTATTCTTTCACTTTTTAATCTGCACTGATTATGTGCTGCTTCTGCTTTACGGCGTGTTTGAGATGTGCTTTTCACGCTCCGCCAGGTTTTTTTCTGCACTACACCGTAAATCCACACTGAGTCAAACTTGCGTACACGATGTCAGACCTGTCCTGAGATGTCGTAAGAACGAGGTATCCTAATTGTGCATCCGGACGCAATCGGTCGCGGTAGCAACTCTTTTCTTTTGCATTTTCAAGTGTTGTCATAGTTGGTTTTGATTTCTCTACCCCTTCAAAATGACGCCGTCGTCCCATAATGCATTGCGCGGTGACGTCGGTTCCAAAGCTCAATAGGACGTTTTACAAACTTCTGAGTGTCAAGATTTCAGAAATAATGCAGTTGTTGTTGTTCATTTGATACAAATCAGTTAAGAAACATACATTACAGCAATCCAGCAATGTGCAAATTGTATGTGCAGACATTTATATTAAGTTTGCAGAAAAGATAATTTATTTTCCACATATTTCATCACATTTGCACGTTATAGAGTCTTTTGTGGTCATTTGATGGGCAATAAAGCAGAGTTCTGTTCGTACAGTATATTTTACTAAATTAAACAAACAACTGAGTTTATTAAGTTGTAGTGATGCTCTTCATCTGTTTTAAGTCTTGTTATGCTATCCAGGTCACGCTAATGCAGAGTCCATACCCCATTTTACCTCGACATCTTTAACTGATCACCATTTTACTACCAAATAAGATTACTGGATGAATGTTTTTGCATCTGATTTCTCGAAAACTGTAGTATAGTGAAAATAAAAAGTGGCACAGTTTGTTGAGGCTGAATTTTTTAGTCTGCTGTCCACCTGGAGTCAATGTTGATTGTGACCAGGCCGACAGTAATCAGTGAACAGACATGGCGGCGCTTACCGGCTGTTCTTCAGGTATCTTTTTTGACCGTGTTGGGGAGATCGCCTGCACGATCGCTTTGAGGTAAGTACATAACTCTTCAGGCTATTTTGGCTCGGGCTGCTCGCGCTGTTGAGCCACCCGTGTTCCTTCCTCATCTGGGCTCACCGTGCTCTGTCTAATAAGGTCCAGGTGCTCAGGAGGCTCCGCCAGCTGACTCACGCCGGGAACGCACTGGACGCGGAAGCACCCGCGCTTTGCTGTTCGCACTGGAGGTGTATCTGCTGCCTGCGCTCTCCGCACCGGCCACACATCGGCTGCACTCGGCTGGATTCATCTGCTCTCGGTTTTCACGTTTGTTCCCTGTTCCCTCTGTCTCGCTCTGACAGTGTGGATGTGTGTGTTTTAGTGACCTGTGGAGAGACTTTTTCTCCTCCTGTCCTCTTTTTTTCTGCATCACGTGAATGTCTGTCGCTGTGTGTGTGTGTATGTGTGTGTGTGTGTGTGTGTGTGTGTGTGTGTGTGTGCGTGCGGTTGTTTAATTGGGTGCGTACGTGTGTATGTCTGTTTGTGTGTCCATATCTCTTGTGATTAGACCCAAGTGACAAATTATCGACGGACGAGCAGCACCGTCCGTAACTAATCGTCATTTCATTTATTTTATTTTGAAAATTGACCGGATTCTCTTGCCTTTTCTGTTTCTGACTTCCTGTCTGGTCCGATCAGCTTGATCCAGCTTGACATATGGCGCTCCCGGCGCTCGCGGCTCGCGTGAAAAATAGAACGAAGTGGAGCGGGCGCTGCAGAGCGCGAGCCGCACCGAACGCGCCGGTCAGATAGGTTAACATGGGAGGCGATCAGAAGCGCCGTCGTAACGGCCCGAACGCACTGGACGCGGTAGCGCCGCGCACGGCGCTTCTGATCGCCTCCCATGTTAACCTATCTGACCGGCCGCACCGGACGCTGCGGCTCGCGCTCTGCAGCGTCCGCTCCGCTTCGCCGGGAGCGCCATATGTCAAGCTAGATCAAGCAGATCGGACCAGACAGGAAGTCGGAAACAGAAAAGGCAAGAGAATCCGGTCAATTTTCAAAATAAAATAAATGAAATGACGATTAGTTACGGACGGTGCTGCTCGTCCGTCTATAATTTGTCATTTGGGTCTAATCACAAGAGATATGGACACACAAACAGACATACACACGTACGCACCCAATTAAACAACCGCACACACACACACACACACACACACACACACACACACACACACACACACACAGCGACAGACATTCACGTGATGCAGAAAAAAAGAGGAAAGGAGGAGAAAAAGTCTCTCCACAGGTCATCAAAACACACACATCCACACTGGCAGAGCGAGACAGAGGGAACAAACGTGAAAACCGAGAGCTGACGAATCCAGCCGAGTGCAGCCGATGTGTGGCCGGCGCGGAGAGCGCAGGCAGCAGATACGCCTCCAGTGCGAACAGCCAAGCGCCGGCGTGGAGACGTGCGCGTCCAGTGCGTTCCCGGCGTTAGTGACTTCGGACAGGATGAGGGAAAGTGGGGTGAAAAGCAGCTCGACTCCAACCAAACAGCCACCCAAAAGAAATAAAGAGCAGTCAGTCTGTCTGTCTGTTTATTGCTGTCTGACTTTAAAAATGTATATTCACTAATTAATATTTGACATAGAAAGCTATAATGTCATGTTTTCTAAGCACATGGTTATGCTGTATGTACTTTTGTTCTTTTCACATGTCCCTTCCTTTTTGCAGGTAATCTTGAAGCCCTCTGAGGCAACTGTTGTTGTGATACTGGGCTATACAAAAATAAAATTGAAATTGAATTACTGACTCTGCTGCTATCTTCAAGGTCATCACATCATAAGGTGAAATTAATAAAACATATTCACAACAACTTTACCTTTTGTCCATCCTTCCTTTGAGTTTAAAAGATTAGTATTTTGAAAGGTAAACCTTTTAAACCAGCCATAAAAATACTGTTCTTGAAGTACCAAACCAAGTCTTGATACAAAAGAATATTTAATTTGAATTATTATTACACAGAAAACTATTTACATATTTAAACATGGGGCAGGAATGAAAAGGAGCTTGCTTGGAGGAGGTGCGGTGGAAAAAATGAAGGACACGTAAAGAAGTCTTTCCCCTCCAGCAAAAGATGTCACCACGTTTGGTAAAAAATTACTCTGAAGGCTCCAATTGTTCCAAATTCAGCGTTACAGTGCTGTTCTCATAAAGTATTTTGTGAATTTGAAATTTGACAAAATCTTTGATTTGAGGTGGCACTTTTTGCAGGAGAGGCCCCAAAGAAAGCAGGAAGTGGTCATCAGGTGTTGTTGGACCAGACAATCGCGCCTCCCTGCTGGCCCTCAGTTCCTCCATGATCCGGCATTCATACTCGGACGGCCCTGGAGAGAACTGGGGCCTCCTTCTTCGCCTCTTCTTAGGTGGGCCTTAAAAAAACAAAGCAATGAAAATGTTAAAAGCAGAAACAAGCTTCACAAAAATATGAAATAAACAATAAACCAGCACACATTCTGTTTATAAAGTTATTAAGGACTAATTTTTTAGGAAATCACAAGCAACATCAAGAAGGCAGTTGAGAAGTTTGGTAAAATACCTAAATTCAAGTAACGAAACATTTCATTGGATGCATGCTCACCTGCAGCTGCAGCAGCAGGGTCAGCCAGCACAGAGGTGGAAGCAGCAGCAGCAGCGGGGGACTCTGGGCCCGGTAGCGGGGGACTCTGGGACTCTGGGCCAGGCAGCGGGGGACTCTGGGCCAGGCAGCGGGGGACTCTGGGACTCTGGGCCAGGCAGCGGGGGACTCTGGGACTCTGGGCCAGGCAGCGGGGGACTCCTCTGGGCCAGGCAGCGGGGGACTCTGGGCCAGGCAGCGGGGGACTCCTCTGGGCCAGGCAGCGGGGGACTCTGGGACTCTGGGCCAGGCAGCGGGGGACTCTGGGACTCTGGGCCAGGCAGCGGGGGACTCTGGGACTCTGGGCCAGGCAGCGGGGGACTCTGGGCCAGGCAGCGGGGGACTCTGGGACTCTGGGCCCGGCAGCGGGGGACTCTGGGCCAGGCAGCGGGGGACTCTGGGCCCGGCAGCGGGGGACTCTGGGCCAGGCAGCGGGGGACTCTGGGACTCTGGGCCAGGCAGCGGGGGACTCTGGGACTCTGGGCCAGGCAGCGGGGGACTCCTCTGGGCCAGGCAGCGGGGGACTCTGGGCCAGGCAGCGGGGGACTCCTCTGGGCCAGGCAGCGGGGGACTCTGGGACTCTGGGCCAGGCAGCGGGGGACTCTGGGACTCTGGGCCAGGCAGCGGGGGACTCTGGGACTCTGGGCCAGGCAGCGGGGGACTCTGGGCCAGGCAGCGGGGGACTCTGGGACTCTGGGCCCGGCAGCGGGGGACTCTGGGCCAGGCAGCGGGGGACTCTGGGCCCGGCAGCGGGGGACTCTGGGCCAGGCAGCGGGGGACTCTGGGACTCTGGGCCAGGCAGCGGGGGACTCTGGGCCAGGCAGCGGGGGACTCTGGGACTCTGGGCCAGGCAGCGGGGGACTCCTCTGGGCCAGGCAGCGGGGGACTCTGGGACTCTGGGCCAGGCAGCGGGGGACTCTGGGCCAGGCAGCGGGGGACTCTGGGCCTCTGGGCCCGGCAGCGGGGGACTCTGGGCCAGGCAGCGGGGGACTCTGGGACTCTGGGCCAGGCAGCGGGGGACTCCTCTGGGCCAGGCAGCGGGGGACTCTGGGCCAGGCAGCGGGGGACTCCTCTGGGCCAGGCAGCGGGGGACTCTGGGACTCTGGGCCAGGCAGCGGGGGACTCTGGGCCTCTGGGCCAGGCAGCGGGGGACTCTGGGACTCTGGGCCAGGCAGCGGGGGACTCTGGGCCAGGCAGCGGGGGACTCTGGGACTCTGGGCCCGGCAGCGGGGGACTCTGGGCCAGGCAGCGGGGGACTCTGGGCCAGGCAGCGGGGGACTCCGGGCCCGGCAGCGGGGGACTCTGGGCCAGGCAGCGGGGGACTCTGGGCCCGGCAGCGGGGGACTCTGGGCCAGGCAGCGGGGGACTCTGGGCCCGGCAGCGGGGGACTCTGGGCCAGGCAGCGGGGGACTCTGGGACTCTGGGCCAGGCAGCGGGGGACTCTGGGCCAGGCAGCGGGGGACTCTGGGACTCTGGGCCAGGCAGCGGGGGACTCCTCTGGGCCAGGCAGCGGGGGACTCTGGGACTCTGGGCCAGGCAGCGGGGGACTCTGGGCCAGGCAGCGGGGGACTCTGGGACTCTGGGCCCGGCAGCGGGGGACTCTGGGCCAGGCAGCGGGGGACTCTGGGACTCTGGGCCAGGCAGCGGGGGACTCCTCTGGGCCAGGCAGCGGGGGACTCTGGGCCAGGCAGCGGGGGACTCCTCTGGGCCAGGCAGCGGGGGACTCTGGGACTCTGGGCCAGGCAGCGGGGGACTCTGGGACTCTGGGCCAGGCAGCGGGGGACTCTGGGACTCTGGGCCAGGGAGCGGGGGACTCTGGGCCAGGCAGCGGGGGACTCTGGGACTCTGGGCCCGGCAGCGGGGGACTCTGGGCCAGGCAGCGGGGGACTCTGGGCCAGGCAGCGGGGGACTCTGGGCCCGGCAGCGGGGGACTCTGGGCCAGGCAGCGGGGGACTCTGGGCCCGGCAGCGGGGGACTCTGGGCCAGGCAGCGGGGGACTCCTCTGGGCCAGGCAGCGGGGGACTCTGGGACTCTGGGCCAGGCAGCGGGGGACTCTGGGACTCTGGGCCCGGCAGCGGGGGACTCTGGGCCAGGCAGGGCGTCAGGCTCAGTGTCTGATTCTGTTAACAAAAGGTAAAATGATTTCACCCAACATGCAATGTGCACTTCTATACTTAAATTACTAAAATTACTGCTATACTACTACTATCATCAATAATTAATTAAAAATAATAACATCAATAATAATAAAGACAGAAATAATAATAATTCCGACAATTATTATTAAAAAAGACAGCAAACTGGGCAGACAAAGCATTTTTTTTCTCTACCATTTCAAATGTGCTCTTTTTCCTTGTCATCACCACCGACCTGCACCTGACAGCCCTGCTGCTGCTGCTGCTGCTGCTGCTGCTGCTGCTGCTGCTGCTGCTGCTGCTGCTTCCTGCTGCTGCTGCTGCTGCTGCTGCTGCTGCTGCTGCTGCTGCTTCCTGCTGCTGCTGCTGCTGCTGCTTCCTGCTGCTGCTGCTGCTGCTGCTACTGCTGCTGCTGCTGCTGCTGCTTCCTGCTGCTGCTGCTGCTGCTGCTACTGCTGCTGCTGCTGCTGCTTCCTGCTGCTGCTGCTGCTGCTGCTGCTGCTGCTGCTGCTGCTGCTTCCTGCTGCTGCTGCTGCTGCTGCTTCCTGCTGTGGCTGCTGCTGCTGCTGCTGCTGCTGGTGCTTCCTGCTGCTGCTGCTGCTGCTTCCTGCTGCTGCTGCTGCTGCTGCTGCTGCTTCCTGCTGCTGCTGCTGCTTCCTGCTGCTGCTGCTGCTGCTGCTGCTGCTGCTGCTGCTGCTGCTTCCTGCTGCTGCTGCTGCTGCTGCTGCTTCCTGCTGCTGCTGCCGCTGCTCCTGCTGCTGCTGCTGCTGCTGCTTCCTGCGGCTCTGGACTGCACCCTGCTGCCTGGTCTCCCTCGGCCCCTCCCTGGGACATGTTGCCCGATGTTTCCCGGGGGGTGATGAAGGGCTCGGGGAAAGACAGGACAGCAGGTCCTTCCACCTCTGTGCTGACTCTGCTGCTGCACCGCTTCTCCTCCTGTCTCTCTCCTTCCTGCTCTCTTTGGTGGACGTGTCCCTCAGGTTTTTCCAGCGCGTTTTGCAAACTTCAGCTGAATAAACAAACATTGACTAGTGAACGGAGAACGAGCAGTAGCATTGTAGCTAACATTGTGCTAACCAGATTTCAGTATCTACACATATTTACAAGGCGCACTCATGTAAAAAGTGAACAAAACTTAACCGGGTACCCGACCTCCTCACTAATCTTCCTCCAAGCAAGCTCCTTTTTATTCCTGTCCCGATAAAAATATGATGAAGGAGCTCAGGGCGAGCGCAGACCGCTGTTATCAGTTTCTCATCCATTTCTGGCGTTTCCCGGGGCTCCGGTACGTCATAAACAACGTCATATAGAGCGGCTCTGTGATTGGTTCGCCGCTCGCGAATTCGCTCAAAAGTTCAACATTCCCAACTTTGAGCGGCGCGAGTAGAGCGGTTTGCGCGGCCGCTGCGTGGTTCGCGCAAGTAGAATTCGCTGAATTCGCGCCGCGTGACTGCTCGCCGCTTCCTGGCCGTGCAAAAATCAAAAATTTTTATGTAAATCGGCCGCTCTCGCCACACTATTCGCGTCCGGTGTGAACGCAGCATTACGCTGAATGTGCAAGGGGTGGGGGTTTATAAGCTTGTCTTCTTCCCACTCCTTTTCGAGGTACAGACAAGAAATCTTTCTATAACACACTTCTTCAGTGTTTCCCCTAGGATTGGCCCCTTGGGGGGGGTTGTTAGGGTTAGGGCGTCGGTCGTTGTCGCCATCGTACAAAAACTGGAAATAAGGAATTTGAGTCATAATATGTTTTAATCACAATATAACATATATACATAATACAGAAAAAAAGTAACAAAATAAATTAAAATAATTTTTTTTTCTCTCTTTAAGTTTCATCGCGGGTCCCACTTCCCTTCGTTGTTTTATCATTTTTCACACTCCGACACGATTGAGAACAACAACAACATGGCCCCGCTATACGGTCATAATTCCCTCATGGCGCGCGTCACTTGTCATCAGAGGTGGTTTTTCTTCTGCTTCTTCATTTTATGGCTGAAATAACTCTATATTTTGGCCGTAGTTTGTTGTAGAAAGTAAAACATGAGATGCGCCACTGCAAACTAGTGTTTGTGTGTGTGTTGACTGTGGGGGGGGGGGGCAGTGTGACTGTTTACAAGACGGAGGGAGGGGGGAGTGGACACAGTGGAGTGCTGCAGCGAGTGCCGACGCTCTGGACGCGGAAGCGCCGTGCTCTCCGCGAACGTCTTGGCGCCGGCGCTTGGCTGTTCGCACTGGAGGCGTGTCTGCTGCCTGCGCTCTCCGCGCTGGTCACACATCGACGGCACTCGGCTGGATCCGTCTGCTCTCGGTTTTCACATTTAAAGAGCATTTTAAACAAAACAAATGGCGCTCTCGACGCTCGGAGCGGGCACGCTGTAGAGCGCGAGCCACGGCGCGCGGCGCGCAGCGCACCCCTGTGCGTTGTGTGCGGTCAGTCAGACAGGTTAACATGGGAGGCGATCAGAAACTCCGTGCGCAGCGCTTCCACATCCAGTGCGATCAGGACAGCATGTGGAGCGGTCTTTATGCAGGAAAACTAAAGTTTGCGTGTAATAAAGTAACAATTATTTTAATTTAACTTGACCTTCTAGCGGGGGCAGGGGGTGCCGTTGGGAGGGGCGGGGCGCCCCCCTATATAATGGTAGGGGAAACACTGCTTCTTGCTCTAATGCTAATAACTTATGTTTCTGAAGAAATTTTGGAAATAGTACTGTACAGTTTGTTTGTTTTCTTGTTTTTTTTTTGGTTTACCAAATGTGGCTCTTTTGTATGGAATATTGTACAGTATATTTTTAATTTATTTTGTATTTTTGCATCTCGAAATAAATTAATTCATTCATTCATTCATTCAAAATACAGGTTAATGAATAAATACAGTGACATAATTGACAAGGCCAGTAACATAAAAAACACACAATAATAAATAAATGTCCTACCTTATTTATAGATGAATTCCATCCTACGGGCCTTCTTGGTAAACGCCGCGATGATTTTGTCACAGAAGCTTTCATCCGACTTGATCTTCTGAAGCATCCTCCGTTCAATAGACATGATGGCAAGGCCAGACAATCTCTGCTGTCCCATGGCATTGCGCCGATACGTCTTGATCCGTTTTAGTCCAGAGAATGTTCTTTCTACTGAGGCAGTGGTGGATGGCAGAGTGAGGAACAGTTCACATAGTTTGAAGAGTTGAGGCATGGCATCACACAGGCCATTTGAGTGCATGAAACGGGTTAATTCTGAGGCGTTTGCTTTTTCAGATCAGGAGAGTCAAATGCGCTGTCTGGAAAAGCCTGATCATACTGATGGAATCTGGAGAAGTCCAGGAGACCCAGAAATGCCATCTTATCCGAAGATGAAAGACGCCGTTGCATTTGGGAATCAATCATGTCCAGCACTTTGAAATAAAGTTCTTTATATTCCGTCTTCATGTCATCTGCCCCTCTGCACCTCTTTGCTGGGTTCTCAGGTTCTGAGACCAGAGCAAAAACATGTTCAAATTCCCCTCTCTGTCTTTGCAACTGTTCTGTTGTCTCTTCATTTGATTTACACAATAGCCAATATCAAAGCCTTTGGTTTGCAGGATGTTGAAAAGCATATCTGTGTGTGAAAAAACATCGGAAAAAAGCTGCAGGAGAAATACGACTTTGGGGTCCTTTAAATATTGCAGAAAGCCTCCTGTTGAAGGAATGGACCTCTCTTTCCAGTCCAACGGGCTGTTTCTGATGTCACTGAACAGTTTGATTTAGGGATGAGCTGAATACTCGTTTTAAATGAGTACTCGTTACGGATAATGCATTTTTTCCGAATCCGAGTACAGCCCGAGCATTGTCCGTCATTATTCGTCCTCGTGCTGATGGGAGATCCTCATTGGTCCTTCATTCTTCTCCTGCTCCACCGAGACGACAGGATCCTGGTGAGAGAAGCCAGTCGGAGCTGATAAATTAAAAATGCGGTATTTTATTTTTTTGGAGCTGCATTGTGCCTGAGGAAAACCTTATAAGGTTGAAACGTCGGGCGATTGTGCACGCTCGGGGTTTTTTTTTCGGGGGTTTTTAAGTTTCGTTTTCCCTCGCGTTTTTTTTTTTTCCTTTTTTCTCTTCTTTTTCATAATAATTTGGGCTTGTGCTCCACTGGGAGGCTGTGATCTGTGGGAGAGAGATGATAGCTGGACCGAGGTCCACGTCCTGGTCATGTCCATGGCACTGCAGCCGCAGACATGACCAGGAAGCTCAGCAGGGGGGATGAGAGGTTTCCCTGGACGCCGGGGAGATTCCGGTGGGGGTCATGGGGGGAGGCATTCATACAATTAAAATATTCATGTTCTGACTCAATAAAAAATACTTGTTCTGTAAATAGTTCCTTTACTATTGTGACCAAAAATATTCAAATTTTATTTCTGAGGCTTTTGTGTGAATAAATAATCATTTATATAACTTTAAAAATATTCATGTTCTGACTAAAATTAAAAAAAAAAATCTGTACATTGTATCACTGAGACTGTTCTGTAAATAGTTTACAAATGAAGAATCAATATAGCAACTTCTGAGCAATCCATATCAATTTCAGACTTAAAATAGTGTACTAATTTCTGCCCCAGCCCGTTTCCAGTTAAACCACGCCCACTTCCGGTTTAGACCACGCCCCCTCTGAGTACAGATAAGGATACAGATCATTTGGATGGGTAAACAGATACAGATACAGATACAGATACAGATAGTGGTGTACCCGCTCATCCCTAGTTCGATTAGTACTTCGTGGTTATCCTTTGTTGTGTTCACTAACTTCGGCGTGTAATTCCACCTAGTTGGGGCAGCTCGGGGAATCACCTCTTCACAATGACATCGGGAGATTTGGTGCGCTTTGCAGAGGTGGCAAAAAATGACGCCAGACCATTTAAAGTTGAAAAAAAAAAACCCTTGCTGTCTTTGATAGTGCTGCACGCTTGTGACAGCACCAAATTAAAAATGTGGGCAGTACAGTGCACGAAAAAGCAAGACGGGTATCGGTCCCTCACCTTGGCCGGACATCACTGCGGCCCCGTCATATGTTTGACCTACAAGCTTGTCACCACATTGCATTTCCTCTACAGAGTCAAAAACATGCTCTGTGAGGGCCGCTGCTGTTCTGTCAGCACTAACATCAGAAAAGCCGACAAATCTCTCCTCCACCTCTCCCTCTTTGGTGACATATCTCCAGACAGTAGAAAGCTGGGCGAAGTTGGACACATCAGTCATCTCATCAAGAAGTATAGCTACAATCCGTGCATCTTTGATTTCAGATTTTATCTCATTCAACACCACAGTAGCCACAGCCTCAATCAAATCATTCTGAATGTGGCTTGGCATGCCAGAGAACACAGTACATGACTCCAAATGATGGGCAAGCCTCTCGTCATATTTCCGTAGTAGATTAATAAGTTCAATGTACGAGGGGGTACCGGAAAGAACCCGGACTGTGTTTCTAAAATTAAAACAAGAATGATTTCAGAGTTGTGGTTGTTCAATCTCGCTACAGCATGGTCTTGGGCAGATCTCTGCAAAGTATTGTCTCACAAAGTTCCACAGGGAAAGCACACACAGCGCCGACGTCAACACAGCAGGACCCCCTTCTTCAGAAAAGCACAAAATGGCGGAACACATCACAAAACGCAATCAGCGCGCAAGCTTCAGATTTTGTTTTCTGCTGGGAAAAACAACATCAGAAACACTCACCCTGGTCCAGGAGGCGTATAAAGACGGTGTCCTGGGGAGAACGCAGGTTTCTGAATGGGATGGGCACTTTAAAAGGGGGCAAATGTCCATTGAAGATCAGCCCCGCTCCGGACGACCCGCATCCTCACGCACGCAGGAAAAGATCCGCGAGGTGGAAGCCGTGGTCCTGGCTGATGGGCGAAGGACGATCGAGGAGGTGTCCACCTTGATTGGGGTTCCGTGGAGTTCCTGTCAGGAGATCCTGTCCCAGGATTTGGGCTTGCGGCGGGTCGCAGCGAAGATGGTTCAGGGCGTCCTCACTCCGGAGCAGGAGGCGGCCGGCGTGGATGTGTGCCGGGAAATCCTCCAGCACACTGAAGAGGATCCTGGGCTGCTGCGCAAAGTCATCACGGTGGATGAGACCTGGCGTCACGCCTACGATCCCGAGACGAAGCAGCGGACAAGCCAGCGGCGACACCCGGACTCCCCTCGGCCGAAAAAAGCGCGCCAGTCCCGGACAGCAGTAAAAGCCATGCTGATCTGCTTTTTCGATGCAAAAGGGGTCGTCCACAGCGAGTTTGTGCCACCTGGGCAGTCTGTTAATCAGGACCACTGCACCAGGTCCTGAGGGGCTCCGAGAAGCAATGAGGCAGAAGCGTCCGGAGCTTTGGCGGGATGGCGAGTGGAGGCTGCACCACGATAACACACCGGCGCACCGGGCCCTGCGCGTAATGCAGTTCCTCGAGAAAAACGAGATGATCCTGCTGCCTCATCCGCCCTATTCTCCGGACTTAGCACCGTGTGATTTTTTTTTCTTTTCCCAAGAATGAAGAAAGAGCTGAAGGGGCGGAGATTTGAAGATGTCGAGGAGGTTAAACAAAAATCGAAAGACGCACTGAACGGGATCAATACGCACAAGTTTTCAAACGCCTTTGAAAGCTGGAAAACACGGATGCAACGGTGTATTCAAACCAGCGGGGATTACTTTGAAGGCAACAGCTTTGAGTAATTGTTAAAATAAAACAAACAAAACGTTATGACAGGTGTCCGTTTTTTTTCAGTTCTCCCTCGTAGTTACCACGGTTGTCTGATCCTTCCCCTTCTGAGTGCCCTCGAAAGGCCTGCTCCTGTACTCCAAGGTAGACAACGATGTCCACAAGCCTCTTCAACACGTCCTGGTTCGTTTTTACCCGCGCATTGTGCTGCTCTGTGGCGAGTCGCAGTCCCTCATTCAGCTGATGATCAATCTGTGTGTTTCCAAACGTCTGCAGTTTTACCACACAAAGTATGTGTGGAGATGCGCGCTCATGCCTGCTCATAGCAGTGTGAAGGTTGTTCAGATCATCATAACCTGTCGTAGACCAGACTGTGTTCCGTGGAAAAAAGGAGACATGGCCAACAGAACAGTTTGCTAACCTGTGGACAGCCAGCTAGCTTTTCATATGTGCTAGCTTGAAAGTGACGGACAAAATTCTTTACCATTTTTGTGATGACGACATCAGGAGTAGGTCGACCACTTGAAATTATTTCCCTCTTTTCTTCAAAAGTTCTCTGGGAAAACGGCACTGAATGGAAAGACTGAATTGTATTGATTTCACTCATTTTGACTTGGCTACTACAAGGCAGTGAAGTTAGGTTATGAAGTGAATCCAGTTATGAGCATGCGTGTTGGCAGATAAGCTGCTTCACTGACAGCTTTTTTGCCATTCAAAATGCTCACGTACAGTAAACACAGCCTCAAGCACGGAGACTACTCAATATCGCAGTGCGCATGCGCGAAACAAGCTGTCAGCTTTTTGCAAACTAAACGGGACAGATAAGGCAGGAATTTCAGACCAAAACAGTAGAACAAAGGTATTATAGAACACACTGACAGACGAATATTTTCAATTATTTTATTGAAGGGCTTGGCCATGCACTGCATTTATAGCTTGTTATAATAAGAATAACAGTGCATTGGTTTTATGTAGCGCTTTTCTGGACACTCAAAGACACTTTACATTGCATTATTCATTCACTCCATACTGGGTGGAGCTAAGCTGCTGCTGTAGCCACAGCTGCCCTGGGGCAGACTGACGCCATCAGCCCCTCCCACCACGACCAACCATTCACTCTCACAACTTTCATACTTAGGCAAGGTGGGTGAAGTGTTTTGCCCAAGGACACAACGACAGTTTCACGCCTGTTGGAGTGGGGATCGAACCACCAACCTTCCGGTTATAAGACGACCCACTCTACCAACTGAGCTACTGTCGCACAAGACAAGATTTTCACTTCACTTTTAAGAAAACTAAAATGACAAAATATGACTGGAAAAAACCCGCCGCTGAGGACGCCTGCTGCTGCCTGAAGGTGGTGGCGGCAGTGGCACGGAGATCAGACTAATGTGAGGTGAAATGCGCATCAAGGCGCTCAGTGGCCACAGGATCATGTCACCTTCAGGTGTGTGGACCCACAGTCCCGCTTCCGTCAGTCTGCCCCAGGGCAGCTGTGGCTACAGTAGTAGCTTACCACCACCCAGTATGGTGTGAAAGGGTTAATGTGATATTACAGTGTGAAGCGCTTTGGGCTCTGTCAAGCAGGGTAAAAAGCGCTATACAAGTGTAGTCCATTTACCATCTACCATTTACCACACCGCTTCACTGTGACAGGAGCAGAGACCATCCTGGATCCAGGAGCAGAGACCATCCTGGATCCAGGAGCAGGGACCATCCTGGACCCAGGAGCAGGGACCATCCTGGATCCAGAAGCAGGGACCATCCTGGATCCAGGAGCAGGGACCATTCTGGATCAGCTGCACTGAGAGGAGCGCTCAAAAAATATGAACCCATTAACTGTGAGGTTGTTTTTCTCAGCTGTTACTTATGCAGAAGGCAAAGTGAACTGGAAGCATCAGGAAAGCCGTTAAGATGAAACAGAAGCAGCTTTAAGTCGGTGTTTTGCTTTTTATTGCTTGATTTTAACTTTTTGCCCTTCAGTGTGTAAAATGATGAATGTCAGTTTCATTTAGGAGGCATGATGGGAAATGATGGGTTGATAACTGGAGGCGATTCTCTCTGGAATTGAAGATTTTGTGACATTATGAATAAAGACATAACCATCTCCCTTTAGACCTGCCACCTTAACGTGGTGGGGGAGTTTGAGAGCCCGTGTGATCCCAGGAGCTCTGTTGCCGGGGGGCTTTATGCCCCCTAGTAGGGTCTCCCATGGCAAACAGGTCCTGGGTGACGGGCCAGACTGAGAGCAGTTCAAAACCCCCTATGAGTAGAAAAAGAACAAAGGTCGTGAGGTCGCCCGGTATGGCGCAGCTGGGGCCCCACCCCGGAGCCAGGCCTGGGGTTGGGGCTCGTGAGCAAGCGCCTGGTGGCTGGGTCTTTGCCCACGGGGCCCAGCCGGGCTCAGCCCGAAGGGGCGACGTGGGCCTGACCTCCGGTGGACCCACCACCCGCCGAGGGAACCGTTGGGGCCAGGTGCAGTGTGGATTGGGTGGCAGCCGATAGCAGGGTGCCTAGCGACCTGATCCTCAGACACAGAGACTGGCTCTAGGGACATGGAATGTCACCTCGTTGGGCGGGGAAGGAGCCCGAGCTTGTGAGGGAGGTTGAGAGGTACCGGCTGGATATGGTCGGGCTCACCTCCACACACAGCCTGGGCTCTGGAACCCAACCTCTCGAGAAGGGCTGGACTCTCCACTTCTCTGGCGTTGCCCGCGGTGAGAGGCGGTGGGCTGGTGTGCATTTGCTTGTAGCCCCACAGCTCAGCCACCATGTGTTAGAGTTCACTCCAGTGAACCAGAGGATCTGGTCCCTGGTCCCTCGGGTCGGGGACAGGTGCCTCACTGTTGTTTCGGCCTATGGGCCGAACAGCAGTGCAGAGTACCCGGCCTTCTTGGAGTCCCTGGGAGGGGTGCTGGACAGAGCTCCATCTAGGGACTCCATTGTTCTACTGGGGGACTTCAACGCCCACATGGGCAGCAACGGTGAGACCTGGAAGGGGGTGATTGGATCGCACGGCCTCCCCGATCTGAACCCGAGTGGTGTTCTGTTATTGGACTTCTGTGCTAGTCACAGTTTGTCCAGAATAAACACCATGCTCGAGCACAGGGGGGTCCATAAGTGCACTTGGCACCAGGACACCCTAGGTCAGAGGTCGATGATCGACTTTGTTGTCGTGTCATCTGACCTCCGGCCGCGTGTCGTGGACACTCGGGTGAAGAGAGGAGCAGAGCTGTGGACTGATCAACACCTGGTGGTGAGTTGGATTCTCTGGCGGAGGAGGAAAGCGGACAGACTTGGAAGACCCAAACGTATTGTGAGGGTCTGCTGGGAACGTCTGGTGGAACCCTCTGTCAGCAGGGTTTTCAACTCCCACCTCCGGGAGAGCTTCTCTCATGTCCCGAGGGAGGCTGGGGACATTGAGTCCCAGTGGACCATGTTCTCCATGTTCTCCACCTCCATTGTCGAAGCAGCTGCCCGGAGCTGTGGTCGTAAGGTCTCCGGTGCCTGTCGTGGCGACAACCCCCGAACCCGGTGGTGGACACAGGAAGTAAGGGTTGCCGTCCAGCTGAAGAAGGAGTCCTATCGAGCCCTGTTGGCTCATGGGACTCCAGAAGCAGCTGACGGGTACCGGCAGGCCAAGCGAACTGCAGCCCGAGTGGTTGTGGAGGCAAAAACTCGGGTCTGGGAGGAGTTCGGGAGGTTAGGGTTAGGAGGACTATCGGTCGGCCTTGAAGAAATTCTGTCAAACCGTCTGGCACCTCAGGAGGGGAAAGCAGGTCTCCACCAACACTGTTTACAGTGGAGGAGGAGCTGCTGACCTCAACTGGGGATATTGTTGGACGGTGGAAGGAATACTTCGAGGACCTCCTCAATCCCGTTGCCACGTCTTCCGTGGAGGAAGCAGAGGCTGAGGTCTCAGAGGTGGACTGAGGTCTCAGAGGTGGACTTGTCCATCACCCAAGCTGAAGTCACCAAGGTGGTCGGTAAGCTCCTCGGTGGCAAGGCACCGGGGGTGGACGAGATTCGCCCCGAGTACCTTAGGTCTGTGGATGTGCAGGGACTGTCTTGGTTGACACGTCTCTGCAACATCGCGTGGCGGTCGGGGACGGTGCCTCTGGATTGGCAGACCGGGGTGGTGGTCCCCCTGTTTAAAAAGGGGGACCGGAGGGTGTGCTCCAACTATAGGGGGATCACACTCCTCAGCCTCCCCGGGTACTGGAGAGGAGGATCCGACCGATAGTCGAACCTCGGATTTAGGAGTAACAATGCGGTTTTTTGTCCTGGTCGTGGAACAGTGGACCAGCTCTATACCCTCCATAGGGTGCTCGAGGGTTCGTGGGAGTTTGCCCAACCAGTTCACATGTGTTTTGTGGACTTGGAGAAGGCATTCGACCGTGTCCCTCGTGGTGTCTTGTGGGGGGTGCTCCGGGAATACGGAGTCCGGGGCCCCTTGTTAAGGGCCGTCCGGTCTCTGTATGGCCGGAGTAGGAGTCTGGTCCGCATTGCCGGCAGTAAGTTGGACTTGTTCCTGGTGCATCTTAGACTCTGGCAGGGCTGCCTTTTGTCACCGGTTCTGTTCATCATTTTTATGGACAGAATTTCTAGGTGCAGCCAGGGGCCGGAGGGGGTCCGGTTCAGGGAACCACAAGATTTCATCTCTGCTCTTTGCAGATGATGTTGTCCTGTTAGCTTCATCAAACCCGGACCTACAGCATGCACTGGGGCGGTTCACAGCCGAGTGTGAAGCGACAGGGATGAGGATCAGCACCTCCAAATCCGAGGCCATGGTCCTCGACCAGAGGAAGGTGGCTTGCCCACTCCAGGTCGGTGGAGAGACTCTGGCCCAGGCGGAGGAGTTTAAGTATCTTGGGGTCTTGTTCACAGTGGGGGACGGATGGAGGTGGGATTGACAGGCGGATCGGTGCAGCGGCTGCAGTGATCAGTCGTTGTTGTGTTGAAGAAGGAGCTGAGCCAAAAGGCGAAGCTCTCGATTTACCGGTCAATCTACGTTCCCACCCTTACCTACAGTCATGAGCTTTGGGTCATGACCGAAAGGACAAGATCCCGGATAACAAACGACCGAAATGAACTTCCTCCAGCCCCCCGCTGGACTCCCTTAGAGACAGGGTGAGGAGCTCAGTCACCAGGGAGGAGCTCAGAGTAGAGCCACTACTCCTCCACATCGAGAGGAGCCAGCTGAGGTGGCTCGGGCATCTGGTTAGGATGCCTCCTGGACGCCTCCCTGGGGAGGTGTTCCGGGCATGTCCCACTGGGAGGAGACCCCGGGGAAGACCAGGACATAATGGAGAGTCTATGTCTCTCGGCTGGCCTGGGAACGCCTTGGGATCCTCCCAGAGGAGCTGGAGGAAGTGTCTGAGGACAGGAAGTCTGGGCATCCCTGCTGAGACTGCTGCCCCCGCGACCCGGCCCGGATAAGCGGTAGACAATGGATGGTATGAGATGGATGGACATAACCATCAACAGATTTTGCCAAACACAAAATAAACTCCAGAATTATCAGTAATTACAACTATCAAGTATTAATTTGCAAAATCAGAAAGAAAGTTGACTATAAAAGAATAAAACAGCAGTGAAATCCCATCAGAAGCTTCTGGTAATATGCAGCGAAACGCATTATATTGTCTTTTAATTAATTTTATCTGTTTGCTTTCATGATGTTGTGAAGAGTCTGTCTGTGCTTCCATGAGTTTTAAGTTATTTAAAGACTTAGTGGAGCTTTGTGTGCTGCGACGTTTTCTTTGACACACACTATCAGTTTAGAACTTCCATTTTGGTTCATATGTTGAGGTTTGTGGATTTTATCCTGTTTGGGCTGGAAACTGTCAGATCTGGCAACCCCGGTGGTCAATACTCTCAGGTCACTGCTGGAATGTTCTGACCGTCTGACCAGGCCTCTCTGTGTGGAGTCTGTTCTTCCTGTACACTTTCACATTTTTGCTGCAATGTTTTGAAAACTGTTGATGGGTGGAAAAACTGTGAAAAACTAGTGCCTGTAGGGCCACTAGTGGGCGCTGTTTTATGAGGAAACCACACACACACACACAGAACAGTGCTGTATGAGTGTGATTGTTGGTGACTCTCAGCTCTAAAACTGCCAGGACCAGGAGAGTCTGCCCTGGAAGTCACGACGCTTGGGAGGAAAACTCTCTTCTTTTATATAGATTTTTATATATTTATAAGACTTACCCTTTAAAAGAGACATCTCTATAAGTCTGGGAGGAAGAAACTGACCTTTACACAGAGTTTATTCATGTACTGATCAATCAGAATATTTAAACTACAAAATAATTTAGCGCTTGGTATTTACTCTATACACAAACAGCTTTGTTAAAACATGAATTTACTCCAATCATGCCTCCCTGCATTGTTCTGAAATGGATTTTTAAATGAAGAGTTTAACATTTATGAAAGCTGAAGCTCGGATTAACTGCAATGTCGGAAATTTCCCCTTGGAGGTGTAAAGTAGCCCACAATTAAGAATTCAACTCGACATGTGAACTTTCCAAATGTAAAAATATATAGACACACACACACACACACACACACACACACACCACCTAGAAAAGGTTCCTCTGCTGTCCCTGCTGAGAAACAACCTTTTCTGCACCATCTTGCATTAATGGGATGGAGAGTTTAACATTGACTTTAATGTTATCAGGAAGAGAGGGGAGGTGAGTCATAGACATCATACAGTGGATGCCTCGCTGAGGGTGGAGAGGCGTGCCTAAAGCGCCACCATCTTCCCGAGGTGGAGGAGCCGCAGCAGTGCATCTGTGGAGGCAAGAGGCTTTCTTTCATCTTAAAATGGAATTATTCACTGAATTTTCTGCGGATTTCCAAACGTTTTGATTTGTTAAAAGCATCACACGTGTGGCTCTGACACAGGATGATTGGATGATTTATAAAAGTCGGTTTTACCATTCAAATACACATTCTAGTTCATGTTTTCAGCAGACATTTGTCTGCTGAAACTGGAGAAGATGCCACACTTCTGTCCCGCTTATGGCTGCTCTAATGAGCGGACCCTTCAAACCAGAGCGTGTGGAATTACTTTTCACAGGTAATGTGTCCGTGAAGAATACCCTGGAGTGAGCTTTTTGTTAAACAGTGAAACAAACCCAGGCAGGAAGGACTGAATCCCTCTGCTCTGTGTCCTGGTTCTTTCCATAATAAAATGGCTCCCTTTACGTCACTCCACTTGTTGCACAGCTGCTTACTCGTGGAATAACTAATCTGAGACCTTATTTTGGCTACAGTGCAATAATATTCCATCTATGACCTGAATTACCGTATTGGCTCGAATATAAGACAATGTTTTTTTCCAGAAACTGCATCCTCAAAAGTGGGGTCGTGTTATAATTGCGGACTTACGGTAGATGGTCAATACGCATCCGCGCCGCTAGATGGAGCCAAAGTATCACTGAGCAGAGAGCGAGTGGAGCGATGAAATGAGATCAAATGATCTGATGAAAAATGGTGGATCATCTGGAACAAAGGGGCTGAACGCTGGACGACTGAGCAAACAACAGAGGCGAAGTGATGAGACCAACTTTAAACTGATGGTGATCAACGCAGCAGAGTCATCAAACTACTGCCAAGCCGCCAGGAGGTCTGGTGTAGCAGAGTGCTTCGTTCGTATTAGAGAGCACAGAAAAAATGCCTACAGATGCTAACGCTATGAGAAAAGCTTTCCATGGTCCCGAGAGCGACGCTTCAGAGAGATTGATAGAAGGGTGAGTGAAATGTCACAGAAAAACGGAAAGACAGAATGCCCATCACCAGAGCCTGATTCAGCTAAAGGAACTGGAAATTTATTTACATCATTTATGCAGTTTTGACCCCTTGAGGCTTCTTGTTTGTTGCTTATTGTTTCTTATTTTGAGAAAGAGAATATATTTTTTCATTTTCTATCTCGTGAAATGTTATCTTAGTTGTGAGTTTTTGAGTTTATAATAATTGTATAGTAAAAAGTTGTTTTATGAGTGACCTTACTGTCTTCAGCATTTTTTTTTTTTTTCACAAAATGATGTTTGAAAAATAGGGGTCGTGTTATAATCGGAGTCGTCTTATATTCGGGCCAAAACGGTAAAAGAGACCTAATACATCAGTGATTTACCAGTCAGAAGATTAATGATATGATGTGATTTTGTACAGGTATTGTGTAGATAACTTTAATATGAGGGGTGACAGTTCTTTTTGAGATAAGAAAATAATTTATTCAATTTAAAAGCGCCTTTCACAACACCCAAGGACGCTGAACATTAAAACACCGAGAAAAATTAAAAGCAGTTTTAACAACATAAACTTAAGGCAACAACATTGAATGGTGAGTGCGACTATGAGCCATTGTTGAAGTAGGACTGTCTGAAGAGGTGAGTTTTGAGTCGGGATTTAAACAGTGGCAGGAAGTCAATGGTGCGGAGGTCGGGAGGGAGAGCGTTCCAGAGCTGGGGAGCAGAGCGACTGAATGCTCTGTGCCCCATGGAGACGAGGCGGGCAGGGGGAACATAAAGCTGGAGGCTGGAGGAAGAGCGGAGTGAACGGACAGGAGTGGCGATGCGGAGGAGGTCAGATATGTAAGGTGGGGCCAGGTTATGGAGTGCTTTGAATGTAATGAGAAGTGTCTTATAGTTAATTCTCTGTTTTATTGGAAGCCAGTGGAGTTGTTGTAAGATGGGGGTGATGTGATGAATGACGGGAGTCCGGGTAATGAGGCGAGCTGCAGAGTTTTGGAGGAGCTGCAGTTTCTGGAGGGAGTTGTTGGGGATACCAAGGAGAAGTGCATTGCAGTAATCAATCCGGGAGGTGACAAGGCTGTGGACGAGGATGGCAGTGGTTTGAGAAGTGAGGAAGGGTCGGAGACGAGAAATGTTGCGCAGGTGAAAGTATGCAGACCGAGTAATATTACTGATGTGGGAGTGGTAAGAGAGTGTACTATCAAGGATGACACCCAAGCTCTTGACCTGGGGGGAGGGAGGGACAGTCCAGTTGTGGATGGAAATGGAAAAACTGTTGGATTTGGAGAGAGTGGAGGGGGTGCCTACAAGGAGGACTTCGGGTTTAGAACTATTTAGTTTCAGGAAATTGAGAGTGAACCAGGAGTGAATTTCTTGTAGGCAGAGGGAGAGGGAGGCTGGAGGGAGTGATGAGATGGCTGGTAGAGAGGGAGAGCTGGGTGTCGTCCGCGTAGCAGTGGAAATTTATATTGTGTCTACGGAAGATGTGACCAAGTGGGAGAATGTAAATGATGAAGAGAAGGGGACCCAGGACAGAACCCTGGGGCACGCCGGCAGAGACAGAGAAGGTGTTGGACTTATGAGATTTGAGTTGGATGAATTGTGTGCGGTCAGAAAGATAGGAAGTGAACCAAGCGAGGGGTATTTGGGAGATGCCAATGGATGAAAGTCTGAGAAGCAGAGTGCTATGAGAAATGGTGTCGAATGCTGCTGAGAGATCAAGGAGGATGAGAATGGAAAGTAAACCAGAGTCTGCGGCTAAAAGGAGGTCGTTGGTGATTTTGAGGAGGGCTGTTTCAGTACTGTGTAGGGGACAGAAACCGGATTGAAACTGCTCGTAGATGTCATTGGTGATGAGATGATTGTGGAGTTGAGAGGCTACAGATTTTTCAAGGATTTTGGAGAGGAAGGGTAAGTTGGAAATAGGACGAAAGTTATTGAAATTCGATGGGTCCAAGCCGGGTTTTTTTCAGAATAGGGGTCACAGTAGCGGTTTTGAATGAGTGAGGGACAGTGCCAGAAATAAGAGAGGAATGAATGATGTTGGTGATGAGGGGAGCAAGTGAAGATAAGCAGGTTTTTACAAGAACTGGAGGGAGGGGGTCCAGCTGGCAGGTGGAGGGTTTGGCCTTAAGAATGAATTCAGAAATGACTTGAACTGAGGGGAGGACAAAGCTAGAAAATGGGGTTACGATGGGCAAGATGGGGATCGTAGAGACTCCAGAGACTGTACCACATGCAGACAATTGCTGGTGGATATCAGAGATTTTGGAAACAAAAAAAGACATAAGGGAGTTACAGAAATCAGTAGATTGCATGTGCTGGGGGAGAGAGTCAGGGGGTTTTGTGATGTTGTTGAGAAGAGAGAACAGGGTTTTTGAGTTGTGTTGATTGGAGTGAATTAGACCAGAGTAGTGAGGAAATATGGTCCTTATAAAGCATGACATGATTATTGTACATTTCTTTGTGTATAGTGAGTCCAGTTTTGTTGTACAGCCGTTTCAGCTGTCGACCTCGGGATTTGAGTTGACGGAGGGCAGGGGTGAACCAGGGTGCAGAGTGGGAGAAAGAGACGGATCTGGTTTTTAGTGGAGCATGACTGTTCAGGAGTGTATGGAGGCTGTTGTTGTAGTGGGAGACCAGATCGTCAGGTGAGCTACTGACAAGTGTGTTTGGGAACTTATTAATGTCTGAAGAGAAGGTGTCAACATTTATGTTTTTGATATTGCGGAATGATATGGTACGAGGGAGGATAACTTTGGATAAAGAGAGGCTAGTATTGAAAGTAATTAACATGTGATCAGAATATGGCAGCGTGTGAGGCGTAAAGTCAGAAGGAGTGATCCCAGAGCAGCAGACTGAATCCAGAGTATGACCTTTACAGTGGGTTGGGAAGTTAATGTATTGCTGCAAACCAAAACTTTCTAAACAAGATGAAAAATCTTTAGAAAGGGGATTAGTGGTATTGTCCATATGAATATTGAAATCACCAAGGATAATTGTATTTTGAGACAGAGATGAGAAGTGAGTAAGTAGGTGAGAAAAGTCATTCAAAAAGTCCTTATTATATTTTGGCGGGCGGTAGACGGTAGCCACAATTACAGGAGAGGGTCCAGGGAGCAGTGAGGCAGAGTACTGGAAGGAGGAGAACCCCGGAGCAGCAGGTACCGGCGCCACTTTCCAGCTCTGGCGGTGTAACATGGCGAGACCTCCGCCCCGCCCACACGTGCGGGGTTGACAGATGTAAACAAACCCCGGCGGCGCGGATTCATTCAGAGAGGCAAAGTCATTTGGCTGCTGCCAAGTTTCAGTTAGGCACAAGAAATCAAGCTTTCGGTCCACAAGGACATCACGGATGAGATGCTCCTTGCTGCTGAGAGAGCGGATGTTGAGGAGACCGAAGTTGACAGTGGTGGAGAAGCTCTTGGCCGTGGAGTTAGCTGACTTAGCTAAGCTAGTCAGGACGCTGTGGTCAACATCCCGACCAGCGTAATGGGACGGACGGCGAAAGGTGGACCAGAGTGATTTTATTGGATGAGAGTCATTGTACTGGAACTTACGGCGTGATCCACGGTGAGTGTATCTCCGTCGGGGCTGGAAGGCGATGTCCGGCGGGATATCAAGCCCAGGTGGTGGCCGCAGAATGAAGACGTGGTGCCGAAGTTTTAAAAGTTCGGCAGCAGAGTACAGGAGGAGAGCATTTGTTTGGGGCCGGGACACGTATGACACCAGGAGCCAGATGACAGCAAACCATCTCGTTAATTGATAGATCCACATCGCTTCTCAGGAGGAGAATACGAGGGCGCCAGGGGTCCGAGGTAAGCCACAGGTCACAGGTCCAGAAAGGCCACAGATAACAGCCGAAGCCACAAGTCGATCACGACATTCAATACTGTGCGATCACAGTTTTATCTTGTTTAGTTTACCGGTGAGCAGCGGCAGCAAGAGCGCGCCAGCGTTCACTCAACCGGAACCGGAGGAAAAGAGTAAGATCTTTTTGAGTAACACTGTAAAAAATGACTGTGAAATTCACAGTAAGTTACTGTTTATCTGTGAAGTTAGTCACTTTGATTAAAAAAAAGTAAAATACTGTATAATAAGCAGTAATTTGCAAAATACCGTATATATCACGGTAGTAAACACAATACTGTATAGATTTACAGCAGACTAAGGTCTACTGTAGTAATTCACAACGACCATAATTTTACTGTGAAATTCACAACAATTTATTGGAATTTACAGTAACATGCCAGGGTCCTGATGAGGGTGTGGAAACACGAGCACATCACCCCCATCCTTCACACCCACCACTGTCTCCACGGCGACGCCCCCACTTATCTCACAGACCTGATCACACCTCACACCTTCACCAGGACCCGGTCCTGGTGAAAAAAAAAAAAAAAAAATGACCCGGTCAGGCCAGCAGCACCGTCTGCTCCCCCCAGGACCTGGCTCAAGACCATAGGAGACCGAGCCTTCCAGGCCGCTGCTCCCCGTCTGTGGAACGCTCTCCCAGACCACCTCAGGGCCCCTCAGACGGTGGAAGCCTTTAAGAAAGACCTCAAAACCCATCTTTTTAGAAAAGCCTACTGCTAGACAGTGATGTTTTTATCTTTTATCTTTG
Organism: Salarias fasciatus; assembly: GCF_902148845.1. Lineage (NCBI taxonomy): Eukaryota > Metazoa > Chordata > Actinopteri > Blenniiformes > Blenniidae > Salarias > Salarias fasciatus. The sequence continues at coordinate 110,057 of NC_043746.1, read as the reverse complement.
TTTTTTGTTTTTTTTTGACTGATGTATTGTAGTGTATTTTATCTCGTTCTTTTGTCTGTAGCACTCTGAGACTTGGAATCAAGTGTGAAGTGCGTTATAAATAAAATGTATTATTATTATTATTATTATTATTATATCATATTATTATTATTATTATTATTATTATTATTATTTACTGTAGGGAATAGCAGTAACTTGTACAGTACTGTAAAAGTTAACAGTAACTATTGCAGTACTGGAGAAATTGACAATAATACACCTGAATTTACAGTAACATTATTTACAGCAGGGAATAGCAGTAACCTGTACATTACTGTAAAAGTTCACAGTAACCATTACAGTACTGGAGAAATTCACAATGTATTGTGTAATACAGATACCTCAAACAGTTAAGTACTGTAAAAATTCACAGCAGTTTACTGTGTAGCCTGCTCTGGGGATTCATAGTAATAATTAAAACTTAATTTACTGTGACAAAAGGTACTTTTTGACATATTAATTTGACAAATGGAAAACTCTCAAACTCTGACTTCGGGAGCTGATATGCTACAATAATGTGTTCATCATGGGGGTCCAGCCATGCATTGCGCAAAATCACGGAGTCGCAACATCTTGGTAAGTGTTAAAGGTCATGGGGGTCGACCAACTCACACACGCTTTGAGATATAAATATGAAATTTAAGTTTGTTGCTTATTAGACGGTCCTCTACCAGGATATTGTGGTCCCGTTGTGACACGATCCCCAGGGGTCTACTTGGCTTTGTGAAGATCCTACAGAGTTGGGTATTGGGGTGATGGACAGGGGTCTCATCACAAGCTTGTAGGTAAAGTTTCAAACGATTTGGTCTGTTTGTGTGGAAACGGCGGCCCCAGGAAGACCAATGCACGCGGCCATTTGAAGCCACGCCTCTCTAAAAGTAGGGGCCTGAATGCGACCAAATGCATGTCTATGCACTCATCTCGGGCCCCCAAACAACATATTCGATTTTCAGACCTGTGTGACTTTTGGAAATATGTTTTGCCCGTGCAGGCTTTTCTGACTCAGAGGGTCTACGGTCATGAGTCTGAGAGCTTCTGATTTTTTGGATTTCAAATGGCCAAATAAGAAAACCACTGGGAACTGGGATATCATTCCACTGGATTATTGTGCAGTGAACCCTGAGAATCATCTGACCCGAGTTTTTGGACTGTGGGGTCAAAGGTTTCTGCATGGCAGACAAAATGCAATTTTTTTTTTTTTTTTTTTTTCCCTTGTCCTGTTCGGTAGCTGGGGCGTGCAATATTGTATGATTGTAGCCTTTTACTATCCAAACAGATTTTAATATTAGCAGCAGGATGAGACTGAGTCTCCTCCTGCTGCTGCCTTTATTTAAAGCTGGCATCCGGCATGGCTACCGGACAGGACCGGGACGGAAACGCTCAGAGAGCAGGGACAGAAAGAGAGAGAGATAAAGAGAGGGAGAACGGAAGGGGGGGGGGGGGGGGCGGCACAACCTATGTACAAAGTCACAATACAAAACAGTGTTGTCGACGCACCACACGCAACCTAGAACAATCCCAAACCCCCAATCTAGACAACACCAAAACAGAGCCGACAACCAACACAGAAAATTACAGAACCATACATACATTTTTTTTTTTTTTTTTTTTTTTTCCCCTTTTTTTTCCAAACCATATTAGTGAACAGACCAGGCCACAAAAATAAAAGGAGGTGTAGGGGAGGAGGGAAATGCAAGGACACCACAAACCGTATTTTTTTTTTTTTTTTTTTTTTTTTTTTTGAATATAGCTAGTCGTAACTAGTAGTAAACTAGGGGCGTGCATCAAGAGAGGTCTGCTACAGATCACCATTAGTCTAACCACCACAAGAAGACAAGGTAACCCAGTATGTAAAGAGTGATTAAAGATCAACGTGATCATGTGAATATGATGGTGACAGTGATGGTGATAGTGATCATGCATATATGACCTCTGACCTCTGAGAAGGCCAGAAGCAGGCCAGAGAGGCCCTCAGAGCCCAGACAGCCGGCGGACATCACAGAGCCCGGATCCAAGCCGCCCCCCCAGGCAGACGCCCACGCTCCGGTCCAGAAACGGGGCAGAGGAAAGCCCCGGCCGGGGACCCCGGCAGTCCCGGGGCCCGGGCCCCGCGGAGCCACGACCGGCAGGAGCCGGTCCACCCCGGGCGCCGGACGCCCGGGGCGGGCAGGGCCGAGAGCCCGAGGCCCAAGAGCCCAGGAGCCAACCCCCCACCCAGGCGAAGGGCTATGACCCACCCGGGAGAACCAGCCCACACGGGCGGCTACCCACCCCGGGCCAGTACACCCCCCAGTGCTCCGGCCACGCACCCCGAGATCCAGGGCATCACCCCCCCCCACCCCACCCCCCCCCCCCACCCCACCCCCCCCCCCACCCCACCCCACCCCACCCCACCCCACCCCACCACCCCCACCCGGAACCCACCCCCCCGCCCGTCCCCCGCCCGGCCCACCCCTCCCACCCCCTGTCCTCTCCCGCCTCACTCCCCCCCGCCCCAACCCAACACTCATACCCACTCACTCATACTGACACACACACATGCACACACGCACACACACAACCACTCATCCCTAAACCAAACGCACACACACACACATAGACACACACACACACACACACACACACACACACACACACACACACAGACACACACACACACACACACACACGCACACATGCACACACGCACACACGCACACACACACACACACACAGTCCATCCTACCCCAAACACACTCACATTCCCGCGTCATCCAACTGTCACATCCTGTGGGAGACACCCCCGGAAGGCAAGGGAACACCGAACCCCACATCCAGAACCCCCCGCCACCCACAAATGCAATTTTTTTGAAATCTTAATTTGAACTAGACAAATCCCTCACGCGGAAATCGTGGGAGGGGCTCGGGCCAGGCACCCGGACTCATCACGTGACACGAAAGGCCTGAAAAGAGGTCAATAAAAGGTCAATTTGGTCATTTGCAGGTCCAAAAGAGAGTTTAGTAAATGAAAATTGTTACCCCCATTTTATTTATTTATTTACTTATTTATTTTCTAAGGTCACTTTCCTATTGATAAAAGTCTGTTAATATGTATTCAGCTCTAATGTAGCGCAGCATATGTTTGGCCAGCAGGGGGCGCTCGGTACTTTGCGCATCAGTACCTGACATTGCAGAAGAAGTCAGTGTGCTACTGCAGAGTTGGACCACAGACCGAGTGCTGATGATATTTTCCTCTTTTGCAGGTAAGCTGGCTTGTAAAGTATATAGAAGTAGTAGACAACAGTTGGGGGAGATCTTAAGTGCCTTGGAGTGTAGTGGATGTCAAGTTGGAAGCTGAATTTAAAACATTTTGAGTTGTTGAAGGCAACTTGCCACGTTTTGCATGCAAGATGGCGGATGTGTAGTCTGTAATCGTGGTAATGAGCCATTGAACCATTCCATGTCCGTTTTAAGGTCTTGTGACAAAAGTGAGTTACTGAATGATACATATAACTTTTGTTTAGCATGAGTTTATGCCCAGAACTTATATTAAACAGAGTGAATGTGTCATGTCATGAGAAGTGTGTGTAAAATTAGTTATTGTAGTAAGAAAGCTGTGTTAAAGGTATATATGTGGTCCAATATTAGTGCTAGTTCAGTGGTTAAGCTGTGTTGAAAGTCCATATTGTTCACACATGTATCTGGATTGAAGAGGTACTGGTATTTCATCAGTGATAAGAGAAAGTGTTAAAATGATTGGTGTGTATTTCATAAGGTAAAAACCGATTTACAGTTAAAAGCATTGATTTCAAATAGGTTGAGTATGATAAATACAGTTCATAAGAGCAATTGAATAAGAGAATGAAACAGAAGAACAAGGGTTCAAAGCACTATAACACTGTGATTTGAGTTGATTATGAGTTTTAACCAAAATGACAGAGGCTACAAGTTTGGGAAAGCCAAAATGACACAGGCTACAAGTTTGGAAAAGTCAAAATGACAGAGGCTACAAGTTTGGAAAAGTCATGGTAATACTGAGAAATCAAGCATGTGTGCATTTTGTTGTTGAGCTGTATCAGTCAGTGCATGTTTTGGATCTTGGTGTACACTTTCTACAAAACAGTTATGTTCATTTTGAGTGTGTGTCTGTGGACAGTCTAGCAGACTACTGTCCACTGGCCACATGGAAGTTTGGTCTCAACTTGATTGCTTTGCACCATTCAGTGTGTTACAGGTAAAATACTTCATGGACTTCACTGAGGATGCTATGTAGAGTGCTCTACCACAGCTTCAGAGGGAGAAGGTGCAAGCAGTGGTTCGCGAGTTGGAAACTACCTAGGGTGTGGAAGGACCAGATGACCTTCAGTTTATTAAAGAGGCAGACATCAGTCATCTACTATCACCCATTCAGTGCAGAGGACTGATAAATTCTTTCAGAAGTGGTAAGCGTTCTCATTTGCATGTTAATGTTTATTGCAATTGTATCTTGATGATAATTGCTCAATTAAAATGAAAAATATAGGAATGAGACATTATTAAGTATTGTATTTTTTGTGCTTATGTCAATTTATTCTGCAGATCCAAAAAGTCCAACGCCGACCACCTCTTCACTTGTTTCTTTCCCTAGTTCTGTCTTCCACCACTAGGTCCTTCTCAGATGAGCCTTCCTCCAGTCACTTCACCAGTCCACATGGACACAGCAATTGAGTGGACGGATTTCAAGTGCAATGGGACAAAATGAGGCCCTCTCTCAAAAGATCCGTTGATGCTCGTAATTGTCCGGAGCCATCAGATCGCCAACACATGGTGAAAGTCATTGCCACTGTTTTACTGTTATTAAGGATAATATGGTTAGGAATAATGTAACACTGTGTATGTTTACACGTTCTATTTGTGGCAGTGTAGATTGTATTTTTTTTTATGTTCTGGTTACGTTATCTCTGGATACTTCTATCCACTGTTTAATATTATATAAGGTCTTTGTGTATATGGACTACACAAATGTTCACTGCAAGCGAAAATAATGTTTTGCTGGTTTACAACATGTTCCAAACATTGATTGTGATCATACTTTTCTGTAATGTGTGATGTATGGATGTATATGTATCATAAACTGAATGTCCATTTTGTAGTTATGCGTAAAATATAAATAACTTGGAAAATATATATTTTTGTTGCCCCAATTTAATCAGTTACATCATAACAAGAATTGTAAGAGCAGTTTCAATATTAGTATTATAACTTTAAATTTGCCTAAGTATTACGATTTTTAGTATGGACAGTTAAAATACAATTCTTGAATGAATGAATGAATTTATTTCGAGATACAAAAATACAAAATTAAAAAAAAAACAGTTGTTGGATGTTATTATTTTATTTATAAGTAATTAACAATAACCCTAATGTAAAAAAATCATTAACATTGTTTTGATTTACAGTTTGACAGTACTGTTACATAAAATGCAGTAAGGTGTACAGTTACTGTATTTAATCTTAAAGTTACAACAATATTACTTTAATATAAATAACAATACATAAAATTAACTGTTATATTTCAAAGTTACAAAGATACTATTATAATAAAAAAAAATACAGTAAATTTTATTTACTGTGTTCAGTTTTACATCTACAACACCTTGTTTTTACAGTAACTTATTTGTCAATTGTTGCCAGTTAATTACTGTATTTTTTTTTACAATAGTTTACTTGTCAATTGCTGCCAGTTTATTACTGTGGATTTCACAGTTGGTTCGTTACAGTGAAGATTTGACCGCTTTAGAGATGGAGTCGAACCCTCTGTCTTTAAATTCTCATCTCAATTGCAAAAGATGTGTGCGATTTGACTAAATAATTAATAATTAATGTCTATGACTAATATAGCGGTTATCATTTTTAAAACAACTTAATATCACACTTTTCTAAACTGTCTGCATATTTAGGAGTACAGTACACTCCCTAGTGCTTAACTAAAAATCAAATGTTTCTTACATTTTAGCAAGTATCACCCAGGGTTTCCGTTATCTGGTAATTACCGGACTTTGACCGGTATAATCTGCCTAAGTCCGACATATTTTAACACCACCGGTCAAAATGTCCAGTGAAAAATATTCCGTCCAAGCTCAATTTTTATTTGAATCTTCCCTCCAAGCAAAAATTGAATTCAAAAAGGCAAATTCCACCTCATTTTTTTTAAAAAACAACAACAATAAAACACAGAATTTTATCTTTTATTAATAAGCCTGGTCTATGCGGAAAAAACTTTTTTTTTTTCAGGCGGAACTAAACTTGTAGCAGTGTTTCATTACTCCGACAAAGCGCGCAGCACAACAACAATACAGTGGGAGAGACATGTGGAAACAGGCGAAATCTAAAGACTTTTTTACTAAATAAATAATAATTCAGAGGTAAAAGGGTTCGAGCCCTGTAGAGCCAGATGTCATGTCGCTGTCCAGGTGCCGATCCTGCTGTCATTCCTGGGCAGCTGTCCGGGACGCCACTGTCTGACTCCTTGTTACTCAGTGACACAGTGCAGGTTTTATAATCAGTTTCTGTAAACAGTCCACTCAGGTTGTCACACAACTTTACGTTGAAGTCAGAACAAATGTTTCTAGGACCAAATTATTTACGTTTTTAAATGGCTTTGTCACGTAGAGTGACAAAGATTACATCAATTGAAAATACACCCCTACTTAATAACAGGAATAGATTTTTTACAGGCTTGCTTTGCAGGTGAGTAGACTTTATATATATATATATATATATATATATATACATATATATATGTATATATTAGGGCTGTTGCGGTAAACCGGTATTGACGATAATCGTGGTAATAAAAAATGAAATTTCAATATCGTGCTCATGCAAATGCGCACATGATAATATCGTAAAGAGGATCTAGAGCCACTTGAAACGTGTATTTTCAAAATCCGCTCCTGTTCTTCCGCCCTGCTTCGTCTCCCTCCTGCAGCACCCCCACCTTTCCCCCTCTCCTCAAATGTAAACACAGCAGAGCAGCGGTAGCGGCTCGGCTCCTAGCTAGCGTGGCTCCCAGTTAGCGAGCGTCACGAGTGAACTAAACATGTCGGTGGTGGCCGACAACGACAGCGAGACGCTCTATCCTAACCCGAAAAAAGTGTGTTTAGCAGCACTGACTGCACGTTGACGCAAGCCGGGTAGTAGTGGGGCCCCATTAGGTAGGTTCCAGACGTGTCATTGTAATGTGTCCGGGGGGTTTCAAGTTGTGTCGCTGATATCCGCCGTCTTCTCCGCCAGCCCCCTTCTAGCCACTTACCGGTGAGTACTCGGAAAAGGGCCCCATGCGGGGGATTTTCGACACGTTGTCGTTGCAGCGTCTAGTTTAGCACTTTAAATCTGTCATTGAAATTGACTGATGTCAGCCGTTCCCCCGGGCCCCCTTCAGCTCGGGGCCCTAGCCAGTAGCGACGCCTCTGCTGGAGAGAAGCAGCTGCTGCTCATTCCGCCTCCGATTTAAACAAACAAACAAAAGTTCTCGGCAGTGTGGTGGTGGTACAGGAGTTCACCCCAACAGGGTCCGAGGGTTTTCATAACCCACCAACCCTACGTAAATGACGCCTCTGCTGTGGATCCTCTGTTAATCAGTTCATCAGATTTTAATTAGTTGAGTGTAACTACACTTTTTGTGTGCAGTTGTACAGTCACAGTTCTCATATTGTTTCAACACCTCATTTGACAGGTATTCTGAATGTAATTCATCTGGGAAAAGAGATAAAACAAACAAAAATAAAATTAAAGATGAATCTAAATGTTTGTACCATTATTAGTTAAATTTTTGCTGATATTGTGATAATATCGTTATCGTGATATTTTTTGCCCACGATAATCGTCAAGAGAAAATTTGATATCGTGACAGCCCTAATATATATATATATATATATATATATATATATATATATATATATATATATGTGTGTGTGTGTGTGTCCTGATCTTTGGGCAGATTTTTTTAAAATAAATTCCCCTAATTTAGTCCGCATGAAATTTGACAGGCGAGGGCGGGGTCCTTTCAAAAGTAACCCCCGCCCCAAAGACAATATTTGACCGGGAAATCAAACGCTTGTCCTGTAAATTGAAAACCTGCCGGTCACGTTGTCCGGTGCCATCTTTTTTATAGCGGAAACCCTGGTTCCACCAAGGACTACGCAAGCTTCAGGGAAAGCTGAGGGGAGCCTGCCTCAGCATTTAAATTAAAGGGACTTAAAGCGATACTTCAACATTTTGGCAAATTGGCCCATTTAGGGCAATTCCCTAGTCATTTAGAACAGCGTACTTACTTTTTTTGTGAGGGCGAGCTGTTGTTTATTCAGCGGTGGGTCCGAGGAGAGCTTCACGGCAGACAAATTGAAGTGGATGGTACAGTTGCTTCCCTCGTCAAACTCATCAAATACACAATCCAACAACCCCAAAAACACTCGAGTGGACACGTTATAATCTGCACATTCACTACGCTGTGAAACACCAACAAATAATATTGTAGCGTTACGACACTGAAGCAAATACTGGGAACTACTTTTTCTTATGAGATCACTACGCCCAGACGCCATGTTTAGTAAGTAGTTCCGTCTTAGCAATCTTCACAAAAAACACTCAATCTCGGAATTTTGCATTAATATATCACAGCATAGTGAATGTGCGGATTATAACATGTCCACCAAAGTGTTTTGGGGTTAGGGATAGGTTAACAGGGGTGCCGATTCAAAACTCGGTGCGCGGCGCGTCCTGTGTGAACCAGGCGTGAGGCTTTTACAGACTGTCTTCACAGCACTGCACCAGGGATGCAGTGTTGGAGTCCGCGTCCACGGCAGCCATGTTCTTCCTGTTCGGCAACCCGCGTACAGCGTCAATTTACATCACATCCCCACGATTGCGAGGGAAATTTGGACCCCGAACTGCAACAAATTATTTGGCGCACAGCCTGTATAAGGCAACAGACAGATACGCGGATTGGCCTGTTATTTTAGGTTTTTAATGCTTCACGACCTGTTAGCACTGAATAAACTGGAAATGCATGTGCAGTTTTTCACAAATCTGACCTTTAGTCCCTTTAAGCTGACTCTCAGCCTAATGTTTAAAGTGTTTGCATGTAGGCCTGTCCGGGATACCGGTTTGTACCGAATACTGGCTTTTATTTTCATTATGATATGAATTTTTCATATACCGCAATACCGGTGAACAGCCCAAACGACATCCGGAGCGTGAGCGGTGGTAAAGTGTTTCAGCAGGGACCCATTTCACTGCTGCACACCAACAACACAGCGTGCTGTTGGCTGCCGGCGAGAGCTCACAGTGAAGCACGCTGTTTACCCCGAGGAACTGATAGCAGAAAGAGGAGCCACGTCTGTGGTTTGGAAGTTCTTCGGCTTTAAAAGGTCGGACGTGGACCAAACAACTATCTTTAGCAAATGCTGTCGAGCAGAAGTGGTAGTCGGCGGTGCTAACACTAGCAATTAGCTTCACCACCTTAGCCGAAAACACGTTTTAGAGTACCAGGAATGTCATTAACTAAGATCCACAGCCTCCACATCCACAGCTCAACCTGCAAGTAGCAGTCAGTAGTGATGGCAATCCAAAGCTTTCTGAAGCAACAAAGCTTTCAACACAATTGTATCTAAAAAAGGTTCATTACTCGAAGCTTTTCAAATCAGAGCCCAACAAGGACCTCTAGTGGTGAAAGTCAGGGAAAGCATCTCATGTGTCAGAGCTGAATGAATGTGTGTGATGCATGAGCGAGTAATTACATTTTTTAAATTATTGAATGATTTGTCCACATCACTAAAACCTAGTATAGCTAATATTTTGATGTCAGCATTTCAATTGTTCATAGGCCAACTTGAATAAAGATATGTGTCCAGCATTGCATAATTTTCTTCTGACAGAATGGATTTGTTCTTGGAATTTTGAAGACAGATAATGATTGAAATTCTTGACGGAATATAAGTGGCTGTATAAAGGAAAGGTAGACAGAGAAAAAAATGATAATAGGTGTGTGTAACTAGTGTAAAATCTGGTGAAAGAGATGATGGTGTTTGTAAATATTGGGAAAATATGATATGATGAAAGAAGGGGCAGACATTATAAGTTATTCTTCTTTCTCCTCCTTTTTCATTCATTCTTGTATTATTTTCTTTTATGTATATTTTTTGTTACCTTTTTAATGAAAATAAAAAAATAAATTAAAGAATAAAAATAAAGATGAAATGATGATGAAAAAGCAGAGTATTCATATGCATGACTGAATGTGTTTGAAGTGACCAGGACATTTGCTGTGTCTCACATGACAAGTCAGCAGCAAGCTGACTTATTTGAGACACCGCAATTATTTAGGTACCATGAGAGATAGTGGAAGTGAATTGACGTTGGCAGATGCTGAACACAAACTAAACACTGGACCTAGAAAAATAAATTACAAATGAGGGATGTTTTTTAAAGAAGGGAGGTCTGACAAAACAAGACTTTACATATGACATATTGTTGCAACTTGCAACCAACCACCCTCAATGTATTTCAAAGTCTAAACAAAATGAAAAAAATGTAGGCATAACACGTTTGCGCGAATGCCAACCTTGTTGGGTGAAATGAAATCAAATCAAAGTGTTCCCAAACTTCAGAACGTCCTCTTTTTGCCACATGCTCCATATCAAATCTCTATTCGCTGTCTCTCACTCTCTCTCCACTCACAAACCGCCTCCACAACCCACAAACAGCTGCAGCGCGTTTCAAAGCTGTGAAGCAGCGGCTGAAGCGTCACGTGGGTGTGCGCGAACGAAGCTTCAGACATCACGGATCACATGATTATCAGGAAACGAATCAAGCTCAGATACAAAGCTCCACTGAGAAGAGGTTCATTTGTTCAACACATGCTTCGAAGCTTCGGTGTCACGGGTAACATCACTAGCAGTCAGACGTCCACTCAAGATGCGTTTGTTAAAGGGGCTGCATATGAGAAAAAAAAAAAAACAACAACAAGCTGCTGGTCAAGATGACGATCGCAATCATGCAATCTGGACATGAAAAAAAATGATACAGTCCATATGACAGTAAAATGGGCGATTTAAAGCCAATCAACTACAGTAATTATTTTATTATTAGAAGAAAATGTGTGTAACAACACTCTTGCATAAAAAAAAAAATACCGTCAAATACCGTGAAACTGGTACGAATTTAAAAAAAAAACCGTGATATGAAATTCTTGCCATACCGCCCAGTAGGGCTGAACGATATGGGCAAAATTTCATATCTCGATATCCATGCCAGATATCTCGATATCGATACAATACATTACAATGGATTCAGTGAAAGTTAAGCATTTTTCAGAAAAATAAAAACATAATACAAAAGGACGTAAAAAAATGCAGTTTTATTTATGAGAACTCACTGCCACGACCACCAAACTGGTATGTGCAGATTCTGCACCTGCCCTCTGCCATCAGCTGTCAACCAGTAAACGAGGTTTGTGGTTGGCTGGCCTTACCTGTGCATGGGCGAGCTGACACGCAGGGCAAGCAGGGGAAATCTTGAGATCGTTAATTTTGAGAAACTAATGTCCTGAATGTTCAGATCATGATATCGATAAAATAACGATTAGGGATGAGCCGAATACTCGTTTTAACGAGTACTTGTTACAGATAATGCATTTTTTCCGAATCCGAGTACAGCCCGAGCATTGTCTGTCATTATTCGTCCTCGTGCTGATGGGAGATCCTCATTGGTCCTTCATTCTGCTCCTGCTCCACCGAGACGACAGGATCCTTGTGAGAGAAGCCAATCGGAGCTGATAAATTAAAAATGCGGTATTTTATTTCTTTGTAGCTGCATTGTGCCTGAGGAAAACCTTATAAGGTTGAAACGTCGGGCGATTGTGCATGTTTTTTTTTCGGGGGTTTTTAAGTTTCGTTTTCCCTCGCGGTTTATTTTTTCTTTTTTCTCTTCTTTTTCATAATAATTTGGGCTTGTGCTCCACTGGGATGCTGTGATCTGTGGGAGAGAGATGATAACTGGACCGAGGTCCACGTCCCGGTCATTTCCTGGCACTGCAGCCGCGGACATGACCAGGAAGCTCAGCAGGGGGGATGAGAGGTTTCCCTGGACGCCGGGGAGATTCCGGTGGGGATCGTGGGGGGAGGCATTCATACAATTAAAATATTCATGTTCTGACTCAATAAAAAATATTTGTTCTGAAAATAGCTCCTTTACTATTGTGACCTAAAATATTAAAATTTTATTTCTGAGGCTTTTGTGTGAATAAATAATCATTTATATAACTTTAAAAATATTCATGTTTTGACTAAAATAAAAACACAAACAAAAATCTGTACATTGTATCATTGAGACTGTTATGTAAATAGTTTTCCAATGAATAATCAATATAGCAACTTCTGAGCAATCCATATCAATTTCAGACTTAAAACAGTGCACCAATTTCTGCCCCAGCCCGTTTCCAGTTAAACCACGCCCACTTCCGGTTTAGACCACGCCCCCTCCGAGTACAGATACGGATACAGATAATTTGGATGGGTAAACAGATACAGATACAGATAGTGGTGTACTCGCTCATCCCTATTAACGATATATCGTTCAGCCCTACCGCCCAGCCCTATTTGCATGTAATATTTAAGTCATAACTCAACTTTTTTGATAGAGCAAACTGAAACCAACCAACGTGCTCCACTAAATGGATATTAAAAAAGTAATACAATAAAAAATAACGTGCATAGAACAGGCACTTATAGTCAAGAGAGCATAAATCTTATGAAAACCTCTACCACGGTTAATAATGCATTGGTTTTATATAGTGCTTTTCTGGACACTCAAAGACGCTTTACATTGCATTATTCATTCTCTCCATACTGGGTGGTGGTAAGCTACTGCTATAGCCACAGCTGCCCTGGGGCAGACTGACGGAAGCGAGGCTGCCAGTCTGCACCATTGGCCCCTCCAACCACCACCAACCATTCACTCTCACAACTTCCATACATGGCTGCTCTCTGACACTCATGTCAGACACTCAGAAACTCCGCAGCATGCTTTAAAACAAGCTGCAGTTGTTGTTGAATATGCATCCCTGGCGCTCATACGAAGGCTCCGGCAGTGGCAGCGGGAGATGAGACGAAGAACACAGACCAGCTACATCTGTGAGTCATGACTTGAAACATTACTCAATATTTCCATCTCTCTTTCTGCCAGGACCACAATTACGCTGTGCCTCCTTCTGCCACTGCTTTAAAGGTCCGACTCAATGGATCTCTGAGAGCGGAGAGTCTGGAGTACAGGGGAGGAACAGCCTGATCCGGAGCAAAGGGCCAAGAAAAATGTCCATGTTCCTCTTGAGGATTTGAAGGAGAAGAACCTCATAAATGAAGAGTAGAGAGACAGGCTTGACCTCTATTCCGGTAAAATTAAAATACTACTTTACATATTTTACGTAGGTGGCCTACTTAATATTTACACTCTGTGTTAGACTAATTTGTTCTGCTTACTTATTTTCAGAGCTTCCTATAGACCTCTTGAAAAAAAAGGCCATGAGTGCGTCAAAAAACAGAGAATTTGCCTTCACACTACACCTTCACAGTCCAAAGGCTTATGGTTACTTGAGAGAGTCTCAACTTCTTCCTCTCCCACACCCCCACACATCGCAACGGTATTGTCCATGTTCCTGATTGTTGGATACAATATCTGCTTTAGTTTACTATGTTTTTGTTTTATTCTTCACGACTTATACAGTATCAGCAGCAGTTAAGATGATTCTAAATTCCAAGAGTGAGATGGTGAAGCAAAAATTAGATTTAGATTTATGATAGAAGTCTCTATTCATGTGTTAATTTAGAAACCTCTTCAGTTATGTAATATAAAACCAGGCAGCAACAAAAAAGTCCAATGGGTAATTAAAGCAAATTGATATTTTCTGCACTTAATTCGAGGATAATCCCAAACACTGTAAATATAACCTTGGGCACATTTTTCACAACTCTTGAACAGTATCAGCAGAAGACAAGATGATTTTGAATTCCAGGAGTGAAATGGTGAATCAATTGGATTTATGAGCGAAGTCTCTTTCCATATGTTAATTTCGGAGCCTCTCAGTTATATGATATATAACCAAACAACAATAAATAGATCTAAGAGGTAATTAAAGCAAGTTCATATATTCTAAACTTAATTCGAGGTTAGTCCCAACAACACTACAGTTAAATAATATTATCTGAACACACATTTACGCTCAACAATGTCCCATCAGTCTTTAAGTCTTTATAATAAACTAACGAAAAAAAGAGAGCGAGAAAAAAAAAAAAAACTTCTTTGGCAGAATTGTGAGCATGAAAATTCATCTGGCTGCAGTCTCAGTTTTATCGCTCACCAGTGACTGTCAACTCATGCTGTGTGTTAGCTTAGTTCATCTTGGCCACCCATGCGTTAGCCGTTGCACTAATCTCATTTGGGCTCTTGCTGATATTTAGCCACGAAAGCGGTGGCTTCATCAAGGGATGAAAACCTCTTTCTGTCTCCGTTCTCCAACGCGATCTGCAGGCGGGCTGGGAAGAGAAGAGCTGGCTGGAGAGTGAGGTTGTAGAGGTCAGACATCACTGCTCGGTACTTAGCTCGTTCCTCAGCGACTTCTGGTGTGTAATCCTCAAAGATCTGGACCGGTGACCCACGATACTGGAGTTTCCCTCATCTCTTGCGGGCTTCTCGGATGATCAGCTCTTTGATCTGATAGCGATGAAGACGAAGTATTACCGGTCTAGGCCGTGAGCCGGGTTGCGGTTTAACAATGAGCGCCCTGTGTGCACGGTCCAACCCAGGAGAGGACTGGAGGATCTGATTGCCAAATACTTCAACCTGGAGATCGGCGAAGAAGCTTGTAGTTCTGGATCCTTCGATTGACTCTGGTAGGCCGATTATCCTAATGTTGTTTCTGCGGCTATGGCTCTCAAGATCCATAGCCTTAGCCGTTAGCTTTGCGTTGCTATTAGTTAGCATCACGCACCTCTCCTCCAGAGCTTGAATTCGCTGTTCTTGTTGCTCGATGTGGGATTCCAGTGAGTCCATTCGCTGATCATGTTCTGTCATAGTTGACTGCATTTTGTCAAGTCTTGATTCCAGGACAGCGAATGTTACTTTGAAGTCGGCTGAGATACTCGCTCTGTGCTCCTCTAGCATGTTAGCAATGCTAGCCAGCGTAACGCTGTTGCCCTCCGGATAGGAGTCCGGTTCAGTCTTTTTTGACGATTTGCTTGATTTTGACATTTCTCCAGAGTGAGTAGGTTCTGCTGCTGACTGTCCTGTTCACACTCTGATGGGGATCTTAAGAAAAGGTGAATTCTTAGATTGATCGCCGCAGGAGCTCGAGATACCGCTGCTTTCACATGATGACCCGAAACTGGAAGCCCAAATTTCATTAATTTCTGACCAACTAATAATTTTACTCCCCATACAGATTTTTTTTATTCTGTAGGGGGTGCTGTAATGCCAATTGTCAAAATTTCACTGTTAGTGTGTCCAGGTAGGAAAGGTCACAAAGTGTTTAAGATTTGGTTTGTATTGGAGTCATTATGCAGGAATGACAGCCACTTATCACACTCAAAAAATGGCAAAATTTGACATCAACTTTGTGGCGTTGCTATGCGGAAAGTGTGAACTAAAGATATATGATTTGGATGACTTTTAATTATCTACTTGTGTAGATGGTGTGCACGAAATTTCAGCTCATTTGGAGAAGCGCGCGATCAAAACAAACATTTTGTACGACGTCCTGGAAAACAGTGACTCAGCATTTTTTAAAATTCAATCCCAGATAGCTGCTTTCCTGCTTTTCTAAGGGCGGGGTCATAATAATATGTTTTGTTTGTCCCAACCAGGAGCAAGTGTATACCGAATTTTGTGGCTGTACGACAAAGTTTATTGCGTACCCCCTCCCATTGACGCAATGCATTTTGATTTTTGCAGGTGGCGCTGTAGAGCCATTTTTTAAATTCCAATATTGAAACACATAATTAAAAACAAATTTTCACCGGAACTGAATTTGGTGCAAAATTTGGTGAGTTTTCGAGCATGTTCAGGGGGTCAAATTCCAGTTTATAGAGCAGAAGAAGAAGAAGAAGAAGAAGAAGATTAAAGCCGCAAGCGGTGTCAAAAGGCCCTTGCCCGCTGCTTACCTGACCCACCTCGTCAAAAAGTGTTTAAGATTTGGTTTGGATTGGAGTCATTATGTAGGAATGACAGCCATTTATCATGCACCAAAAAGGTGAGGTGAGGAATAACCTGAGAGCGGTGAACCCCAGAAAAGCTGCTGGTCCTGATGGGATCCCTGGGGCAGTGATCAAGGCATGTGCAGACCAACTGACAGAGGTACTCACCAGACTTTTCAATCTCTCTCTGACACATGCCACTGTCCCCACATGTCTGAAGGCCTCCATTATTGTCCCCATCCCCAAAAAACCGGTCATAGCCAACCTAAATGATTACAGACCCATCGCTCTGACGTCTGTAGTCATGAAGTGCTTCGAGCGATCAGTCTCCCAGCATATTAGAGACTGCCTCCCCCCCTCGCTCGACCCTCACCAGTTTGCCTACAGGCCAAACAGGTCTACTGAGGATGCCATCGCCATCACACTCCACACAGCGCTGACCCAGTCCCCCTCCTCACCTGTCACTGGATTAAAAACTTCCTGACTGGACGCCCACAGTCTGTGAGACTCGGTCCCCACCACTCATCCACAATCACACTCAGCACTGGTTCCCCCCCAGGCTGTGTTCTGAGCCCTCTTCTGTACGCCCTGTACACCCACGACTGCTCTCCCACCCACCCAACCAACCGCATCATCAAGTATGCGGATGACACCACTGTGGTCGGACTCATCCGAGGCGAGGACGAGACAGCGTACAGGGCCGAGGTGGAGGAGCTCTCACGCTGGTGCTCAGTAAATAACCTGACCCTGAATGTCCTAAAAACTAAAGAACTGATCATGGACTTCAGGAGGACGAGACAGGTCCACACACCCCTCCTCATAAATGGAGAACAGGTGGAGACTGTCACCATCTTCAGGTTTCTGGGCTCCACATCTCCGCAGACCACTCCTGGTCTGACAACATCAGAGCCATGGTCAAAAAGGCACAGCAGCGGCTACATTTCCTCCGTGTGCTCAGGAAGAACAACCTGAGCACAAAGCTGCTGCTGGCCTTCTATCACTCCTCTGTGGAGAGCGTACTAACGTACTGTCTGAGTGTGTGGTATGCAGGCTCCACAGTTGGGGACAGGAAGGCGGTGCAGAGGGTCATAAACACTGCCCAAAAGATCATCGGCTGCACCCTGCCCACGCTGGAGCACATCTCCACATCCTGCTGCCTCAGGAGGACTAAAGCCATCACAGGAGACCCTGCACACCCTGCCCACTCCCTGTTTGATCTTCTGCCCTCTGGCAGACGCTACAGGTCAATAAAATCACACACCAGCAGACTGACAAACAGCTTCTTCCCCTGGGCCATACGCATTGCAAACACCCACGGACACAGAAACGCACACTCACTTATGAACAGACTCCCATAACCCCCCCCCCATGGACTAAATCACCCAACTATCTCCTTGCACTTTAAGAGTTTGTGCCTCATGTAGCATGATCACCACTCTGTTACACTGTTATTTATTACTCTTGCATCTTGTGGATGCGTTATGCAATTATATCTGCCCTTGTATTTTTTCTGTTGTTACCTAATGTCTGTGTTGTTTTCTGTTTTGTCTCTGATGTCTTTCCTAAGTTTTCTTGTCCTTGACTTTTTAATCGAGGTGAATTGTAGCTTTATATGAGCTCCCATGTAATTTCGTTGTACCCCCCGTGCAATGACAATAAAGTCTATTCTATTCTATTCTTCTATTCTATTCTACCAAAAAGGGCAAAATTTGGCATCAAATTTGTGGTGTTGCCACACGGAAACCGTGAACTTAAGATTTATGATTTGGATAACTTTTTATTGTCTACCTGTATAGATGGTGTCCACCAAATTTCAGCTCATTTGGAGAAACATGCGATCAAAATGAACATTTTGTACGACATCATGGAAAACAGTCAAAACAGGAGGTTTTTCACTTGGGCCCATTAGAATAACATTGGGAACTTCAGCCATCGCCACGGCAACACCGTTAAAATTACAACATGGTTACCATTTGCTTTTTTGATGGGGACCACATGAAGGAATAGTCACCCAAATTTCATTCATTTCTGACAAACTAATAATTTTACACCCCATACAAATTTTATTTTGATTCTGTAGGGGGCGCTGTAATGCAGATTATCAAAATTTCACTGTCAATGTGTCCAGATAGGAAGGGTCATTAAGTGTTTAAGATTTGGTTGAGATTGGATTTGTTATGTCCGAATGGCAGCCATTTACCACAGTAAAAAAATGACAAAATTTGACATAAAATTTGCAGCATTGCCACACGTAAACCGTGATCTGAAGATTTGTGATTTGGATAACTTTCAATTGTCTACTTGTGTAGATGGTGTCCACCAAATTTCAGCTCATTTGGAGAAGCGCGTGATCAAAACGAACATTTTGTATGACGTCCTGGAAAACAGTGACTCAGCATTTTTTAAAATTCAATCCCAGATAGCTGCTTCCCTGCTGTTTTGAGGATGGGGTCATAATAATATTTTTTGTTTGTCCCAACGAGGCGCATGTGTATACCGAATTTTGTGGATGTATGACAAGGTGTATTGCGGACCCCCTCCCATTGACGCAATGCATTTTTATATGTGCAGGTGGCGCTGTAGAACCATTTTTTTACATTCCAAAATTGAGACACATATTAAAAAAAAAAATGTTTTCGCTGGAACTGAATTTTGTGCAAAATTTGGTGAGTTTTCGAGCATGTTTAGGGGGTCAAAGAGCAGAAAAAGAAGAAGAAGAAGAAGAAAGAAAGAAAAAGAAGGAAAGAAAGAAAGAATAATATTTTTTGCAAAACAATATGCGATTTTTTTTCCGCCATTATTTCGCCCACATGTTATATATTTTCAGAAAGGTCTCGACAAGCCCAACGCGTCTGTGAGGTGTTTGAGAGTGTGATTGTCTGTGGTCGAGCGCTATGTGCTCAACAAGTCATGTTTGTGTGTGAGAGTGTGTGTGTGTTTTTGGGTTTGTCGATGTGTGTGTGAGTAGCTGACGTTGTGTGTTTATCTGGACATGTTGGCCTACTTCTGGTCGAGCGCTGTGCGCTCGACTTGTCATTTTGTACGTTTGAGTGTGTAAAAGGCCTTGGTCGAGCGCATAGCGCTCAACTAGTCGTTGTCTGTGTTGCAGAAACAATAGGCCCTTCGCCCTTGGCAGGCCAGGGGCGAAGGGCCTAAATATTTCTTGCAAAAACAATATGCGATTTTTTTTTTTCCGCCGTTATTTTGCCCACATGTTATATATTTTCGGAAAGGTCTCGAGAACCCCTACACGTCTGTGAGGTGTTTGAGAGTGTGAATGCCTGTGGTCGACAAGTCATGTTTGTGTGTGTGTGTGTATGTGTGAGTGCATGTCGGTGTGTGTGTTTGGACATGTTGGCCTATGTCTGTGGTCGAGCGCTGCGCACTCGACTTGTCATTTTTGTGTGTTTCGAGTGTGTGAAAGGCCTTTGGTCGACTCGTCGTTGTCTGTGTTACAGAAACAATAGGCCCTTCGCCCTTGGCTGGCCAGGGGCGAAGGGCCTAATGATACATATAGCGTTATTGATATGACAGGCATGATTTATAATAGATTCAAATAATAGCAATGGATTAATAGCTATGATAGATTAATAGATAACAGTTGTTGAAAATATAATAGTGGTGATTAAATTATAATAACAAGAGCAGCATTAACTATCATAGTTATAATAGAAATATAACAATTATCATATACAACATATCAATTAAGAGATCAAATACAATCAAATATTAAAATTCACTGACCTGGTTCACTTTCTAACAGCACAAATCATGTACAAAGCAAACAATAATCTACTTCCTGAAAATATTAAAATAATGTTTTTTAACAGAGAGGGGGGTTATAATCTGAGGGGGAAGTTTAACTTCAAATACCAGCGAGCACGTACAACATTAAAAAGTTTTTGTGTTTCAGTCAGTGGAGTAAGGTCATGGAACAGGTTGGGGGTGGAGCTCAAGCAATGTCCAACCATGACCCAGTTTAAAAAGCGGTACAAAAACATGGTTTTCACGAGGTACAGGGAGGAAGAAGGCTTATAACAGCTGTGTGTTTTCACAAATTATTTTTGTCTGTCTTTTTTTTCTTTATTTTTTTGCTTGGCTTCTTTTTTTTCTTTTTTTTCTTTATCTATTTTCTTTTGGGGTTTTTTGTTTTATTCAGTTAATGTCTATTTAATCTGTGACTATGTTTATTTACCTTGTTAATTTTTTTTAAGTTAATATTGATTATGTAAATAGACGTTCAGGACACTAATTGTTAGTGGAGAGGGGGTAGGTGTAAATAAGCTTATGCTTCTTCCTACCCCTTTTCGGACATGTCGGACTCTATTAATTTGTTGGATTATTAATATTGTTTTTTTTTTCTCTCTTTTTTTTTTCTACGTATATCTCAGTTTATTTATTGCATTATTGATGACATGTTTGAAATAAATAAATAAATCAAATCAAATCAAATCAAAAACAATACAGGAAAAGCTATTCTTTCAAAAGAAAAATTGAATCATCCTATATGTTTTTTTGTCTTTTTGTTGTATTTATTTGTCTCCTTTGTGTTTGACATTTGCAACTTACAACCTTTTTGAATACATGTTGAAAACTGGTTGACGTAGGATCACTTTCATAGTGAAAACATGTAATTCCTCGTGTGCTGTTGGAGCCACGTCCACCTCTCTAAGATGACCGCCATGCTCCAGTCCGCGGCAGCATCAATGCGGCGTCTACGTATACGACGTCTGAGTTGGGGCCACACTCTGCCTCTGCAGCCCCCAAAACTTAACCTTGCCGGCAAGCTGAATTCTTGCGGTATTTGTTCTCACACACCACGAGAATCACTCTTGTACCGACCGCTCCAGCCTTATGTGTTCGGGATCAGATTTTTTCCGGCCGGACCAATTACGCTCGGATTTTTTCGGTCAGACCAATCACGCGTCGTTTAGGGCGGGACATCAAGCTTTGATGGAAGCAGGAAGTGACGGACTGCTAATAATATTAGCATGGCTAGCGAAAACAATGGATGTCCTGGCAGCGATTAAATCTGTTTTGGATGAATCCTCTATTGCGTCTTTGAAAAACAATCAGCAGGAGGTTTTTTCTTTGCAGAGATTGGCTGAATCTAAACATGGTTAGGCGGGCGCACTGTGTCCTTCCATCCAATGAACGCAAAGAATTCCACAGCAAGTCCCTCCTTCCCTGAACAGATTCACTGAGTGAAATCCCAGATTGACATGTGAAGCAATTCGTTGCTGCTCATGTCAAGCTGGCTTTTGCCAGGTTACCCAAAACTGACACCAAAGCAGATAAATGCATGGTTCTCTCATCTTTTCATTGCAAGAAAAGACATTAACAGCACTGGAGATGCAACAAAGAGAACTGGAAGTCTCTCAGTGTTTTGTGCTACTTCAGTCAGTTCAATATCTACAATATACCAACAGCAAATTCAGCAGGATGGAGGAGGAGATGGACGATGACAGGTTTTAACTACACAGTTTTCAGCGTATCAGCCGTTTCTATAGAAACACGAATCAGCGTTTTCACTTGAAACATGTAAACGGCGACTAAGGCTGCGAGCACTTTTCCCTTCAGCCTGTTAAATCCACCAGGACTGAATCTATAACAGAGAACACACACACACACACACACACAGGATTTGCTAAATAATAAATGGGTTTGATATTGTCGCAAAGGTACAAAGGACATTTCCTCTGACCGTAGTCGCTGCTGAGTCAGCACTGTTCTTTAGAGCGCGCGTGTGTGTGTGTGTGTGTGTGTGTGTGTGTGTGTGTGTGTGTGTGTGTGTAATCAGACTCATGCAGATTCAGTGAAAAAGTGCCTCTGCAAAGAAAATGTCTCCTAAAAAAAGACCCAAAAAGCCGTTTCCAGCCTCAGGTTACTTCAAACTGAAAAATTATCTTTGCGAACGTTTTCCCAAACTTTACACTAAATAACTTATTTTCACAGCATGCGGTGTTGAAGTTGTTTGCTAATTAAATGATTACCTTGCATTACAGTGATTGTCCATCCACTGAAGATGTGCAGGAGAACCATTAAAGCTAGGGTCAATGATCTTGGAAAACTAGCATGTAGCACGAATGTAGCATCTCCCCAAGGGCAAAGGGATTTGATTGGTTTCTTAAGAGCGGTCCGCGCGATACGATTGGTCGGAGTTTTTACACTCCTGTGGCCGCTACAGTGGTCAGATTTTTTCCGCATTTCTTTCCGTCCACATAATGAATTGACTTCTCCCAGGGGGCAAGAAGCATTTCACTCAGTATGACGAAAAATGCTTTTGGACAACATCGTCTACCGTAACTTTAAGTGCATTGCACCATTTCAGAAAAGTATCCCCTATGAAGTTTGATGGTTTTCACCTTCAAATGGGTTTTTTCACTGAAACTGCTCACATGAACGTCCTTCGGGACATCCTCAGTGCTGTGGTTTGACCTAAATCCTTGGTTTTCATTTGCTGAGATTAGGGATGCACGATATGGAAAATTTTAACAGATACGGATAACCGATAATTAACTACTTCGCATGGTCGATACCGATAACCGATAAATTCAGATTTTTATATTCAATATAATCTTAAAATAATCTGAAGTTTGGATACCAAGGAGAATAAAAACATAAAAGATGCAGTGATTAAAAAAGTAATACTTTAGTAGCTCTGGCCCAACTATAACAGCTATCAACACTACATACTCTTCACATGTTCATTTATTTTTTGTGAAAATATCAGTCACAATGAGTAACAGAGTATTTTTTCAAAACAAAAATAAATGAAAATAAAATCTCCTGTAATTGTTAACACATACTGTCAAACTTCTGAAAACTCAGTGTATCAAATATAATGACATCAAATCTCAACTTCAGCAAAAACTGCATCCTTTAAGAAAAGGGTTTCACAGAACTGAGACTGGTTTGTCTGCAGTGAAATATTTTTTAACTATGAAATAAATTAAATGCATTGATATGTCAGCCTCAAATCTAAAAACTGGGGGTGTCAACATTTACAATTTTTTCTTCGCGTGACGTCAGATTTATCTTTTTCTATTGCAGTTGTGCTGAATGACCACAAGATGGCTCTGTCTCCTTTGAAATACACTACCTCATAATTCCATTAAATCAAAGATATTCCACTAGTTATCAGACTAAAGGGACGTTTCAACTGTTAGCTTGATGGTATGTTCACTAAGTGTCTTGTCACGTCTTTAATTTGTTGTATATAAAATCCCTCATGCCAGCTTGTGAAACACTAGCGTTAGTTCACTAGCTAGCGTTAGCTTGTTAGCTAAGGTTAGCTCGTTAGCTAGCGTTAGCTCGTTATCTAGCGTTAGCATCGATGCTAGCTGCAGCGTCTCTCGTTCCAGCTTGTTGGGGTGTTTCCATGGCGACTGGTCTCTCCTAGATCTCATGCTGCTGTTGTAAACCAGCTTAGTCTGACACAGCCTACAGTAGGTTTTATTTTGAAAAGCTGCCACTCTGCACCCTGCTCGTTGTCAGCTGCATTCACTCACGGAGTCAACTTGAATGCAACACTGGCTGTGGCAGCTTTTGGAAGCACGGAGGGGTGCAAAAACCCTTCTCCTCCTAGCAGTCAAGATGCAGGGCAGCAGTGAACCCGCAGAACAAACCTGCGCTGCAGTTGTCATCTCCTCTAGCCAGAAGTTAAAGAAGTTAAAGAAGCACGCCGGCAAGCCATTTTACTGAACCCATTAATTTATCAGTTTAATTTATCGGATTAAATTAAATTATCGGATCGATAAAAATGATGTCATTTTTGCCCCAAATCGGCCAACAATTTATCGGACTGATAATTACCGTGCATCCCTAGCTGAGATAAATGCAGCTAAAACAACAACAGTATTTCCTGTTAGCGTTGTTCATTCACTCCTGGTAGGTGTGTTGGTCCTACATGTACATGCTGACAGGAAAACTGTGTAGATTTTCAGGAGTGGACTCTCAGCTTCATGCTATTTTCCTTTACAGCCTTTCAGCCTTTGCCTCGTCCTGACCGATAAAACCAGGAGCAGGTTGGAGAGTCGGCCCTGCCCAATCATCCGTGAGAGTGAATTCAGTTTTATCAGGAACTCTGCATTGTCATTATCTGTGGTGTATGTGAGTGTTTTCCCGTGGCTGTAGGGTCACGTTACACTCTGCTGCCTGTCAATCACCAGGCGGCCTCGGCACTGAAGTTGATAGCGGCTGAAAAGATGACAGATTTCACTCAGTGCGGTCATCCATCACTTTATAGTACCTGGACATCGACACCGAGAAGCGCTCTGCTACACCAATATCACGGTGGTTGTGGTGGTTATTGGCCAAGAGCACCAGACTACTGCCCTCAGACTGTAGGTGCTAGGCTAAAGAGCAACGGGAAAATGGTCCAAAAGAAAAGATCTGGGTGGAGAGAAGAGCAAGAAAAGAAGGATTTCACAGGATGAGGTGGAACAATGTGGAAGACATGTGGGAGAGTTCCTGAAGACCAAACAGAGCAGAAAAATGTGCGACCAGGCATTTATCGAACACACAACACATCAAATAGTTTGACTCTAAACTAGGAAATGTTGTTGGATTTGTCATCATTTTCATAATTTACCAACTTTTGCTTGTCTGCCTTTTAAAAACTGATTTTGAATGATGAAGATACTGACTCCTTCCTTCATCTGAGATCAGGAGGTTAGAAAAAAGCAACATTCATGGTGCTGATAAACATACTGATATGACCCGCTGATGCCTGTCAGCGCTGTGTTCTGCTTCGTAAAAACGGCGCCCAGAGAGCTGCACGCTGTCCCTCGGGGAGATAAATGAGTTACTGCAGTGTCTGGGTTTCTCTCCTGCACTGCGTGCAGCGTTTTGTTATTTCCTCTTCCTGTCTGGCAGCAGAGAGCCAAGATGGAAACGAGCCGGTGATTGTTCTGTGATTTTAATCCCCTGAAGTTATGTACCACACACACACATTCACACACACACACACACACACAGCCGAGCTGCTGATTGCACTGCAGCGTGCAGATGGATTGACCCTGATATCAGCGCAGACAGGACGGAGAGTGGGAGGTTTTACAGGCGGAGGTGAGACTCCTGCTCGGTGTGGATGCAGCAGGATCTGTGGTCTCATTAGTCTGCAGTGTAAGAATAAGGAAGTGTCAGTGTTCAAAAGGGCCTGTTAATCTGGTAGTGTCTGTTGTGGTCCACTAGAGGGCAGCCCAACATGGTCACAAAAACAAATCCTTGCTGCTACTAGCAATGTACAGACTGACTGTTATCCGCACAGAAGAGTTTGTGTTCATGACAGAAGTTATTTTGTGACTTTGGTTAGTTTGTTTAGTATCTCTGGAGTTGATTTGTTGCCCTTTCACAGCAGCCTTGTAAAATCTGGATTTTAGACCAAATCAGGACTTTCTGGGGAGGTTCTCATCGTTTATGCATGTTTGAACGCTCCCCTGAACTCAGATCCAGATCTTTCAGGCGAACCCTGGACCCGGGTCTCGATGCGGAGCAGGTAGCTGCAGTGAGAGGACGTCATTTGGAGCTCAATGCATTTGAATAGCAGAATAAACAAAACCAAAGGCGCGAGTCAGAAGAAGCAGACGCATAAAGAAAGAGAACTGGCCTGGGCAAGCATGGAGGGGTTAGGAAGTGCAGGCGCTCACTGATAGATGGTTCAAAGACTATAAATCACATTTGTTTGTGGTAAGCAGTTAGCTGCCAACTGCTAGCCGGCAACTGGAGTGGGACTTCGTTTTGGTCTGTACCAATCAAATGAGCCGGATTTCTTCTTCTGCGTGTGTGCTCAGTGTTAAAGTGGACCTATTATGCTATTTTTCAGTCACGTCACATAGGTCACAGAAGCACAAAAACATAGTATATAAGTTTGTTTGCCCCAAATTGATCCTATGTTCGGAGTTTGAGCGGTCTAAAAAGTGGCTCTGAGGAGCCCTCCTCCAAACAGCCTGATTTTCAATCAATCAATCAATCAATCAATTTATTTTTGTATAGCCCAGTATCACAACAACAGTTGCCTCAGAGGGCTTCAAGATGTTACATTTGTCGGTAAAAGTAAAAACAGTGAATAAGTATAATGGTAATATGTCAATATTTACAGTAACGAGACAGAACGAAGCAACCACCGCCTTCGACCCTCACATCCGGCAAGAAAAAACTCCAAAAACCCAGTGGGAAAAGAAGAAATCTTGGGGAGAACCACAGTATGGAGGGATCCCTCTCCCAGGGACGGACAGCTTTGGCAACAGCTAGCATGAGACAATAAGAAGTAAAGCCTAGGACTATGTTGAGGACAGTCCGTTGGACGGTCCAGCACAAGAACCACGGATCCCAGCAGTAGAACCGAAGCCAGTCCACGGGCAGGACCGACAGGGGTGTCCTCCCGGTCCGGACGGAGCTTGTTCATAGGCCTTCGTAATAGTGGAGTCAGCAACTGAAACTGACTCACATTTTCACAGCCTACTTTACGGGATGCACTTGAACGCATCTGGCCACTACCACTCTCTCCCACACGGGGGGGAGGCACACAATCAGAGGCACGTCTGATCGACCGTTTCAGCTTAAAGGTATAATGGACGATGTTTTAGCCAATGAATGGCGTGATGATAGCGTCAACTATTGGTCCTCCGACATGTCAATCACGCTAGAGGAATGCTTGCGTCATGCCGTCAAGCGCGCTCGTAGGAGCAGCAGAGCAGGTAGGATGGTCTGGCACGTGCGCGTTTTCAAAAAGCGAGTAACAGACGTTTGGCTTCGACTTTTTTGAGAAAATCGTCCATTATACCTTTAGGTTTCAGTTTAATTTTCAAAAATGTGGTGTAGCGAGACAAGGAGGAAAAATATAGTTTTCAAATTTGAACGTCTTAATGAGACTACGACAACACATTTTACTATAACCACCTATCTGGGGCCCCCCAAAGGCTGGATCCTCTTCCGGGGGGAAATGGTGTTCCTCTTGTTGACGTCATCTTTTATTTCAATCAATCAATCTTGTTTATTACAAAATTACAAATTTACAAATTGCAAATTGCAAAATGACAATGTCACATAGAGACATACAGTAATTTGAGAAACAATCATTTTGTAACTAGGGACACCCTTGGAAGCAGACTAGTGCTTATTGGCGGGGCCCTATAACATTAAGATCGGAGAATTTTGCATTGAACACAGAAAATCACATACAACCTACAGTTACCTAAGCTATTGCCTACCCTACACTAATCCTACCTGCACATGGCAACAATACAACACACATCAATATATTATTGCATACAGAATACTCATGGGTTTCAGAGGACATAAATAAGCCGTCAGCTCATCGGGGTTCCATTATATTTTTGAAGGAGATTAAGTTTAAGTTTCTTTTTGAAAATGGGCAAAGACCTAGACATTTTAAGGTCTTCACTCAGCTCATTCCAAATCTGTGGACCCTTACATGTTATACTAAAACTAGTGCATTTCAACTTCCTATTTTTACCCTTTAACAGTGATTTACCCCTTGTGTTATAGTCATGAGAGGGGGTAGAAATAGGAATTAACTGACAGAGTTTAACATTGAGTCTATACACGACATTATACATGGTACATGCATTGTGAAATAAGTTGCACTCAGTGAGTTTCAGAAGCTGATGTTTATAGAAGAGAGGGTCCGATGGACAGTTATACTTAGCCCAAGAAATGGCTCTTATAGCCTTCTTTTGTAGAACTTGCAATTTTAGGAGGTGACTTGGGTAAATCAAGAGGAAGATTTCAGAATTGTGTGTTTGAGTGTATATTTCCTTAAAAGTGGAGTGCGCAATTGAGGGAGGTGACTGAATTTTTCACTTCTGGGGGATCATACAGAGGCTCTGGGAGGCAATATGACTGTAAAGACACCTTTTTAAAGTGAATTTCATAATATGACTCCTTTAATTTTGAGCAACAGCACCCCCAAATGAGCATCTGCTGAAACTGTCTGTGCGTTTGGTCCCTCAATGGTCCACTCAGAAATGTTGTGTGTACAAAAGCTGAACCAAAGGAAGCTTTAAATCCCCCGCACCTAAATACACAGAGTATCGGTAATAAAGAGTTTCATTGGTGCCTGTTCAGCTGCTCCAGCCAGGCTTACACCCTCAATGACCCGGCCACGCGGTTGAAGTATGAGTCATGGTGTCAGGAGTTCAACAGCTTGCCCACTCCACGAGGTACTGAGAATAAGCTGATGTCAGACCTCTCCAGCACTCAACTACTGTGCGCCACAGAGCAGAAAGTCCTCCCAAGCCACCAAGTAACATCCCTAGCAAGCCAAAGCAGCAGTCAGACGGTGCTTACTGTGACAACCGTGCCCATCATCTGAGTCAGTGTCTGGAAATCATCAAGCTAAGCCAAGAACAACTGACTGACTGGATCAAGGACAGCAAGAGGTGCTGGCTCTGCGCCCAGTCCCATCAGGTAACACAGTGCACCCTCAAGAAGCCATGTGGTTTGTGTCGGAGTCACCACCTGCCCCAGCTCCTGCCCCTGCTGCCCAGGAAGGTGAGGATTCCACCAGTGCTCCGTACCGGGATCATCCCACAGAGAGAGGTAGAGTCCTGTTGAAGGTTGTTCCAGTCATGCTTCACCACAATGGTGAAGCTCTGAGTGCTCATGCTGTATTGGACAATGGGTCAGAAAAGACATGCTGCTGCCTGCGGCTGCTCAACCTCCAGTGAATCTCAGAAATAATTCCCCTTCGCACCATCAGACAAGATGTGCAAACTCTCCATGGTGTTTGTGTTTTGTTTGACATCTCCCCTGGTGGCTGACCCAAGCTGAAGTTCAGAGTCAACAATGCCTTCACCACCAGCTGCATCGATCTAGCAGAGCACAGTTACCCAGCTGAGTTGATTCAACAGAAGTATAGGCATCTCTGAGGCCTCCACTCCAGTCCTTCAAGAAGGTCAAACCTGTGCTACTCATTTACAGCGACCACCCTCACCTTGTAACGCCAACCAAAGCCAGGTGTCTTGGTCCCCCGGGTGGCCCCGCGGCAATGCACACCAGGTTAGGTTGAACACTACAGGGCCCCTCCAGCCTCATCTGCTCATCCTCCTTGTCACAACAGTGCCTCTTCACCACCATCACCACCCCACAAGTCAGTGAGCTACTGACACATGTTATGGCAGGCAGATGTTATTCCAGCCAAGAAAGACAAGGCTCCGGGTAACACGCTCGAGAGAAGATAATTACACCGTTGACCTGCTTGACCTGAAGACAGTTCGTGTAGAGGTAGAAGATCTTCACCGTTACGCCACCCCTCTTTCCCGCCGCAAAAACATGCCAACCCTCAATGCTACCCTCGCTGCTGTTCTGCTCAGTCTGAGAGGTATAGAGACACCTCCGAAAAGATCCAGAGCAAGCAAAGACCTACAGTGCTGAGATAGAGAAGCTCGTCCAGGCTGGTTCTGTGGTGAAGTTGTTTCCCTCCAAGGTCATCAGAGCAGATGAGTCACGGTATATCCCACCCCACCTTGTTAGCCATCACGACAAACATCGTCTTGTGTTCAACTGTTCATTCCAGTTTCAGGGCCAAACCCTCCATGAGAAGCTTCTCCCTGGTCCGACCTTGGGGGCATCCCTTCTCGGTGTTCCCTCTTAGCTTTCGAGAGCATGCAGTGGTAGTCAGTGGCAACATTAAGTGCATGTTCAACCAGACACACCTTCTTCATGAGGATTGGTCCCTTCTGTGCTTTGCGTGGTGTGATCTGCACCCCGAACAACCTGTTGCAGTCTTAAAGTGGCAAGTTCTCCCCTTTAGCACAACTTGTAGCTCGTGTTATGCGACCTATGCTCTACAGTGCCACACAAGGGACGACGCTCAAGCTGATGAACAACTCCGTCACTCTGTGGAACAGTGCTTTTACATTGAGAACCTTCTCCAGAGTGTGCCCACTCCGGTAGAAGCTCGGGACTTGGTCGACAAGTTAAGAGTCCTCTTGTCTTCTGCTGGGTTTGTCCATCAGTGGGCTACCAACGATTCCAGAAAAAAGAATCTACTACATTATATGTCAAACGAAAGATTTATGGCCCCCCAATAAACCCCTCCCCTCGCCATTTGTGGACCATTTGTCCACCATATGTCCACTGCGCATTTGTCCCCCCCCCCCCCCCCCCCCCCCAAACTTCCTTCCGTCGGAGGTCTTTTGAAGTTTTTACGACGGGTTAGGTGTTGACACATCTGAAGGGATGAGTAGGAGCCAGACAGTCGGTTAGAGGGGGGTGAATTTAAATTGAGATGGCGGAGAAGTGTGTCATGAAGAGGTTATATTACAAGCCGAGTCATCCTGGTAGTTTCGGCGGGGTAGAGCGGCTTCATAAAGCGGTTCAAGATGAGACGGGAAAGAAAGTTAGGGTGGAAGATGTGAAAGACTTTTTATCATCTCAAGACACCTATACTCTGCATAAACCGGCTAGGGTACATTTTCCAAGGAACAGAGTTTTTGTTACAAGACCTCTCAAACGGTTTCAGGCAGACCTTTGCGATATGCGAGCGTTAGCGGATGAAAATGATGGGTATAGTTATTTACTCACGGTCATCGATGTGTTTTCCAAATTAGCGTACGTGCGAGCTTTGAGAAAGAAGACTGCGGCGGAGGTGATGTCTGCCTTTGAATCCGTCTTTCGCGAGAGCAAGACGCCTGAAAAACTACAGACTGATGCAGGAAGAGAATTTTTCAACAAAAGTTTCAAGATTCTGATGAGGAAACACAACATCGTACATTTTGCCACAGCCAGTGATCTAAAAGCCTGCGTGGTTGAAAGATTTAACCGAACGTTAAAGACCAGAATGTGGAGATATTTCACTGCTAAGAACACTAGACGGTACGTGGAAGTCCTGCCAGACTTAGTAAAAAGCTATAATAACACTCACCACAGCAGTATAAAAATGTGCCCGGTTGATGTGCTGAAGGGCCTTCAAGTGTTTCACAATTTGTACGGTACTCCTACACCACGAGATAAGAGAAAACAAAAATAAAGGCAGGATTTAAGGAGGGCGATGTTGTCAGAATATCCAAGTTGCGAGAGGCCTTCGATAAAAAATACGAATAGTGATTCACGAACAAAGTATTTACGGTGTCAGAATGCATTCCGCGTACTCCACCGGTATACGAACTCAAAGATTATGACAGCGAAGCGATCGAAGGTTCATTCTATGAGCCGGAGCTGCAGAAAGTGAAAAAAGACTCATTAACATTTTTCAATCATACAATTTTCAAACAGGCTGTTAGATATTACATTTTACTACAAACAGATATGTCCGGGTGTCTGTAGCACTTTAGGTGGTTATATGACCTTTTTAAAGCTCTCCAGAGGTGAACCTAAAAATTATGATCTAAAAAAGAAACTCAGGTTTCATCTTAACATAGAAAGCAAATAATCAAAAGTGCTACTATCTGTGACCTGAAGATAACCAAATCTGCTCCTAACTTGAAATTTTAAGTTACTGCTCTCAAAACTTTGAAACATGTAGCGTCCTTTGTGATAAGCATCGTGAAATTCTCTGATGTTTCCCAGTTAACGTGATCACTGGAAAACCTTCACATCCACCCAAGTTCTAATATATAGATCTGAAAATACAACTCAAAAGGAGGGAAGGTTTTTAAAAAAGTGTATAAAATACAAGAAAAGGTATAAATGAATAGTAAAATCATTCAAAGACAGAGTCTCATTCTAAATATTCAAAATAAAGCCACACAAACTTAATCAGGAAGCGTAGACACGCGCTTGAATAAAAACAGAATAACTGGTTGATAATTTTCACAAACTCAAATTCAATTTTCTGTATAAGAGACAATAATGATGTTGTCGATGTACGCCAAACAAAACCGAGTCAACAGGTAATGTCAGCTTTGAAAGCTGCTGTCTCACAGCTGCAGCATAGACGGTTGGACTGTCCAAAAAAAAAAAAAACAAAAAAAAACAACGTTAATCTTGTAAAGCGATATTGTTGGTCACAGAAGGTGAAACTAAACAAATCCTATGTATTCCTGTGTACAGCAGAACACAAATACACAACTGTGTACCATTTCGCTCTGGCTGCTACTGATACTAAGATAGCATTAACATCTGGTACAACCGGAGTTAAAGGAATGACGCTGACATTTATTTATTTTTCCTGTGCAAATCTGTACTTCTTTGTTCCTGGTTTCAAAAATGGGGTTTATTGGGGTGTTGTTTGGAGACAGACATGACACTCCTCGTTTCAGCATTGTTTGAACCACTGGTCTGATCCCCAGTTCTTTTTCCTTTGATAAGGACTACTGTTTAACACAAACAGGATATTTCGCATAGTTAATTGTTGCTTGATAAGGTTCCACAGCCAGCAATCCTACATGATTTGCAAATACAGATTTTCTTCCCCTTTCTAACAAATCCACAGAAACATTACCAAAGAACAAAATATGACAACCCCTTGTAAGAGCAGCATTATATAAGAACAAAGAAAGAACAAAATAAAGTGCTTAGTTTAAGAAACAAATACAATCATCAGCTTTACATACCTTCTCCTGTAGCAATTTCTTTTCTGAACAGTCTCAACCAGTTGCACAAGAAACAGAATTTCAACTCAATATACATTTTCTCACTCTTTTTCTACTCTGACAGACAGTAATCACTCCATGCTGCAGTTTGCGCCGCTGTTTTAGATGGTGTAAAGATTAGTTGTGCGTCAACTCTTGCCTGTATCTTCTTGATAGCACTCCCTACATATAACATGACTCTGTTGCTCATCTGATACTTTAAAACTGAACCATCTCCGAATTACTGAGCCACTGTTGTTTTTTTTTTTTTTTACTGAATGGGGTTTTTATTGGGGTGTTGTTTGGAGACACACAATGACTCCTCGTGTCAGCAGTGTTTGAACCACTGGTCTGACCCCATTTCTTTTTCCATTTGATCAGGGATACTGTTTTAACAAACAGGATATTCCGCATAGTTAATTGTTGCTTGATAAGGTTCCATACCCAGCAGTCCTACATGATCTGCGTGCTGCGTCCATAATTTAGATGGAACAGACGCTCAAACTGACAGAGGTTGTAACAACACATCCAGCTGAATGAACTTCTGCTTTCATTGTATTTTGCAGGATTTTAATGAACAAAAATGTAAAGTGTCCTCATCATACGACCAAACAATAACATTTTAGTTGCTATCTTCATCATCTGGTTGTCTATGAAGAAACTGGTAACAAATGTCAAGCATTTTAGTCCCAGTGATCACTTGTAACTGCACTTTGAAGTTTTTACGATGGGTCAGGTGTTGAGGAGATGAGCACGAGCAAGACAGACGGATAGAGGGGGGTGAATTTATATTGTACTGAGAAAAGCGTGCCATGAAGAAAGTTAGGGTGGAAGATGTGAAAGATTTTTTTTATCATCTCAAGACACCTGTACTCTGCATAAACCGGCCAGGGTACATTTTCCAAGGAACAGAGTTTTTGTTACAAGACCTCTCAAACAGTTTCAGGCAGACCTTTGCGATAGGAAGACGGGCTCACCTTTCCTCCTCTCCTCTCTTTCATCCTCTGGTTGTCTATGAAGAAACTGGTAACAAATGTCAAGCATTTTAGTCACTGACCCAATGATCATTTGTAACTGCACAGATGAATGGTTCAATGTTTCCGTGCACATCTTTTAATAATAACATCAGTCCCTCTGGAGAGAGAGAGAGACAAACAGTATTTGTGGACTTTCTACTCTGTCTGAGAATGGTTTATCTACTGGTCTGCTTGACAGGATGCTAATGTTCTGATTCCCTCTATTGTGAACAGTCAAGTCACCACATCAACATTTAGAAAAACAGAGGCTGCTTTCTGCCAAACAGGGAAATACTGTCCTACCATCTGATGTATGTTTGGAATGTTTTACTGTTACTCACTCTGGAGCACAAATTCTATATAATCTTAATTTTGATAGCATATCTTTTTCCTAAATCACAAACACATGTTGAAATTTCCAGCCATCTCTCTCGACCGGTAACAGTTTTGACAGCGGTTCTCTTGGTGGGACACCAGAAACGCTGACAGTTTGAACAGTGTCATTACTTCATGGACAGTATATCTCCTGCTGACGAATACAAGAGAAAAATGCACCTACATTTCCGAGAAACTTTTTTGGTTTCCCTTTAATGTTTAAACAAATCTTTGGTATTTTCTACCGCTGTATTTGAAACTTGTGCCTGAATAACAATCATTATTATTATTATTTGATCACCGTCAGCGTCCCAGTTCTGTCGGCCGCTTCATTGTGTAGAAGTTTTTCTCCACAGAAAGGAAACTGCTCTCTGTTCTGGTGTAATGTTTGTCTTTGGTACTTGTTGAGTTTTGGCCTTGATTCAACACTTGTGGCACTCCGGTGGGTCTAGCTACTTTAGCTTCATCTCTTTTTTTTCCTTTGCTCACAGTCTCTGGTAATGGCATGCATCATTGAGGTTTCTTCACCCTTGCCAGTGTTTGATCATTAGTATTATTATAATAACGTCGGCCCCTAAATCGTCGTTGATTTGGTCTCATCCTGTCTCGTCCTCATCCTCTGAAGCCTGGTTGTGTTGATACAAACGGTCTATACTCTCCCAGAGTTGTGTATTGTACAGCATGAATGTTAGCTTTTTCTTTTTTTTTTTTTTTTTTGGATTTGCAAACAATCCAGTTGCATCTAATTCTCTATTCCTTTTCCGTAATCCCACAGGACTCATTGAAAACACGTCTGGGGCTGCTAATTCTTTAAAGTATCAGCATCCTGTGTTCCCAGTCCATTAATGATCATTGACACAAAGAAAGGTTCGGCTTTATGCGACACTTTTAATTTGACCATTTCTTTCCAACATTTAAGAAATCTTTCTGCATATTCAGACACCTGTTCATCAGTCCGTTTCATCTGCTAAAGTAAGAAGCTTTTCCATAACTTTGTCATGTATCGTTCACCATAAAGTCCACTCATTTGAGAACAGGAATTCCAGAGCAGTTTCTCAGCATGATCTATTTGCACAGGGGGGTTACTGACTCCATCGTAAGAATAAAGATTGCTTCACTAAGGAGCAGGAAATGGCTGTAGTACAGGCCTGCAAGAATGCCCCGGAATACAACTGGCCCCAAAAACAGCAACACGGGTCGATACTCAGATGCTTTAAAGAACATTCTGTGACAAGACACGGAACGAGGGAATCTAATCTAACTTATTTCTTTCATCCGTTTGTCAACTTCTCTGATTGACCTGACCGTACTAAATACACATTGGGAAAAAAACTCTGTGGAAAACCACAAAAGCGTCAATTGACGCAAACACATGGCTTTAGCACCTCTGCATGGTGAGGCTGTAAGGCCTTATTTGTACTCACTTCCAGAATCAGCACCTGTAGCGAGCTTCAAACACTCACAGCCAGACCGAGCGTCTCTCCAGGCCTGATGTGCTTCTCACCTCCAGAGAATCATCGTCAGAGTCCAAGTTCCTTCAACTTCCTTAAATCAGACACAAAATACGCGTCTCTCTGCTTTTCTTCACCTAGACAGGACGCCACACTGTCAAATGACTTCCTCAGATCAGAACACACACACACACTTACGGTTGGGTCGTAAACGGTTCGGCAGATGAGGTCAGAACACACACACACACACACACACACCCTCCCCCATGCTGACTCAGTGGAGGTGGGGGAAAGGAGAAAAAAATAAAAACGCTGAAGTCCTGTGGGCCCTCCTCTCGCCCTCCCTATAGAAGGGGCTCTATTTATACGCGTCGTTAAATACATCAAGCCCGTGTTGGATCAGTCCAATTAACAAATACAGATTTTGGAAGAAAAAAAAAATGGCTCAGGAAAGAATTCACATACCGATCATCCGGGACACACCGATCGTGGTGTACGAAGAGACGCCGATCATCCCGAATGCGCCCAAGAAGCATGTGATGCATCTGCTTCGGACCCAGCTCCGTCCATCGGAATCGTTGAAGGAAGAATGGCCGCTGAAACCGTACGGACGGCGTGGTGCATGGGGCTACGTGTTCAAATATACGACGGGGGAGCTTTGCCTCTATCAGCGAGGCGAGGGTGAAAAGCAGGGAGCTGTACCTTCTATAGCGATGCTGAACTCCAACGACTGGGGTGTACTGTATCACATGATTGTTCGACATTTTCGGGCAAACCCTGATGAAGGTGGCGCAAAGCCCGTCGATCCAACGCTGACACCAGGTCGACCTCTGAAGCGTGAGTCCGTGGAGGGTGATGCACAAACAGGGTCTCCTTCTTGGAAAAAAAAAGTGCTTTACAGCATTGCGTGGCAGTCCAGAGCGGGTGTTTCAGGCACTATGTGCTTTCGCGCCTGCATTTGTTGCTACGAAGGGAAAAAAGGCTCGGAGGAGTTTTTTTTGGAGACCTTTAACACCAGCTGCGGCGTATTCCACACATTGCTAAAAGTCCCGCTGGTCGCATGGAAGGAAAGGTTTGGAGGACCGGACGATAAAATCGGCTCACTTTTTCGCAGCTGCTGCTACTGGAAAGATCTTCTAGCGGTTAAAAAAAACCTGTTTCCTTCGGCCTCCATTCAATCCTCCAGCTTTTAGTTCACCACGTCCACGATCCTACCAGTTTTTCTGCTTAACCCCGCCCCACGGACCTTCCTGCCACCCGTACACATTATAAAGACTGCGATCGATCATTCCACATCAAGAAGATATGGAGAACGTCAGGAGTATCCGTAGAACCAGCTCTCGCGTCCTCATCGATCCGCTGTGGAGCAGAACTCCGTTAGTGGAGTACCCGATCAACATGTTCGCGGATGAATCGTCGAATTTGATCTCACCCGTTTCCCCGGACCCTGACTCTCAGCCTGGTCCCTCTCAATCGCTGTACACCATTCCCGAGACCTGTGACCCGGATCCAGGGTCCCTGGGAGATGATGAGGATCGAAGCAGGGAGGTGAGCGCTGACGACGGAGACCTTCAAGTGGATGAATCCCAAATCCCCGAGGATTTTGTGGAGCCGGAACCAGCATCTTCGCCTCCTGACACTCCAGAGGTTGAGGAATCCGAGGATGAGCTGGACGGGTGGATGCCCTCGGCCATCATCAAAACCGTCAAAACAGCGGTCGTCCATCTGCTGGACATTGTGACTCACAAGTACCGGGAAGAGCTTTGCTACGGATGTCAGATCAGACATCCGAATGAGAAACAGCATCCTTGTTTACAGCAGGTGGACGAATATTTCTATCAAACTCACTTTTGCCGTCTGATGGAAAAACTGTGTACCGACCGTTTCATTCCTGCTATTCAATGTTTGTTATTCATGCGCAACATTAAAATCGACGATGTGCGAGTCAAAACTGTGGCAGAGACTTTGCTGAGAGAGATGAGATCCAAAGAAAAGTTTGTGGAAACTTTTGCAGATGTGTACGACAATCTGATCGGGCTGGATGTTGTGAAAATTGGTGAGCTTGGAATTGTGAAAGAATGCTGGAATGAGAACTGAGGCAGGCCTGGAGCTGTCCTGATGTGTTCAGTATTGTTTTTCCATCTAATATTATTTTTAGTTTTGCATGTCATAATTTCTTTGTAGCAGGGCATACTATTCTTAATTTTAAAGAAACTTTAAGTTGTGTGTTCTTGTACCTTTTCAGTTTCATGTCCGTCATGAGACAGGTTAGTTTTACCCTATTGATGATGTGTTGTTGCAATAGTAATCCTTCTTCCCTCCTACTTGGTAGAAAAAATTGCTTTGTGCGTGTTTTTTTAAATAAAACAACAACAAAACAAAACAAAACAAAAAAAAAATGAATCTGGTTTCTTTCAGTGTTTCTGAAAAAACATGACTGACAAAATGGTGGTTGAAAAAAGCATTCTACCCCCCTTCATCGACCTGCCCTCATCTGCCGAACCGTTTACGACCCAACCGTAAGTGTGTGTGTGTGTTCTGATCTGAGGAAGTCATTTGACAGTGTGGCGTCCTGTCTAGGTGAAGAAAAGCAGAGAGACGCGTATTTTGTGTCTGATTTAAGGAAGTTGAAGGAACTTGGACGCTGACGATGATTCTCTGGAGGTGAGAAGCACATCAGGCCTGTAGAGACGCTCGGTCTGGCTGTGAGTGTTTGAAGCTCGCTACAGGTGCTGATTCTGGAAGTGAGTACAAATACGGCCTTACAGCCTCACCATGCAGAGGTGCTAAAGCCATGTGTTTGCGTCAATTGACGCTTTTGTGGTTTTCCACAGAGTTTTTTTCCCAATGTGTATTTAGTACGGTCAGGTCAATCAGAGAAGTTGACAAACGGATGAAAGAAATAAGTTAGATTAGATTCCCTCGTTCCGTGTCTTCTCACAGAATGTTCTTTAAAGCATCTGAGTATCGACCCGTGTTGCTGTTTTTGGGGCCAGTTGTATTCCGGGGCATTCTTGCAGGCCTGTACTACAACCATTTCCTGCTCCTTAGTGAAGCAATCTTTATTCTTACGATGGAGTCAGTAACCCCCCTGTGCAAATAGATCATGCTGAGAAACTGCCCTGGAATTCCTGTTCTCAAATGAGTGGACTTTATGGTGAACGATACATGACAAAGTTATGGAAAAGCTTCTTACTTTAGCAGATGAAACGGACTGATGAACAGGTGTCTGAATATGCAGAAAGATTTCTTAAATGTTGGAAAGAAATGGTCAAATTAAAAGTGTCGCATAAAGCCGAACCTTTCTTTGTGTCAATGATCATTAATGGACTGGGAACACAGGATGCTGATACTTTAAAGAATTAGCAGCCCCAGACGTGTTTTCAATGAGTCCTGTGGGATTACGGAAAAGGAATAGAGAATTAGATGCAACTGGATTGTTTGCAAAAAAAAAAAAAAAAGAAAAAGCTAACATTCATGCTGTACAATACACAACTCTGGGAGAGTATAGACCGTTTGTATCAACACAACCAGGCTTCAGAGGATGAGGACGAGACAGGATGAGACCAAATCAACGACGATTTAGGGGCCGACGTTATTATAATAATACTAATGATCAAACACTGGCAAGGGTGAAGAAACCTCAATGATGCATGCCATTACCAGAGACTGTGAGCAAAGGAAAAAAAAGAGATGAAGCTAAAGTAGCTAGACCCACCGGAGTGCCACAAGTGTTGAATCAAGGCCAAAACTCAACAAGTACCAAAGACAAACATTACACCAGAACAGAGAGCAGTTTCCTTTCTGTGGAGAAAAACTTCTACACAATGAAGCGGCCGACAGAACTGGGACGCTGACGGTGATCAAATAATAATAATAATGATGGTTATTCAGGCACAAGTTTCAAATACAGCGGTAGAAAATACCAAAGATTTGTTTAAACATTAAAGGGAAACCAAAAAAGTTTCTCGGAAATGTAGGTGCATTTTTCTCTTGTATTCGTCAGCAGGAGATATACTGTCCATGAAGTAATGACACTGTTCAAACTGTCAGCGTTTCTGGTGTCCCACCAAGAGAACCGCTGTCAAAACTGTTACCGGTCGAGAGAGATGGCTGGAAATTTCAACATGTGTTTGTGATTTAGGAAAAAGATATGCTATCAAAATTAAGATTATATAGAATTTGTGCTCCAGAGTGAGTAACAGTAAAACATTCCAAACATACATCAGATGGTAGGACAGTATTTCCCTGTTTGGCAGAAAGCAGCCTCTGTTTTTCTAAATGTTGATGTGGTGACTTGACTGTTCACAATAGAGGGAATCAGAACATTAGCATCCTGTCAAGCAGACCAGTAGATAAACCATTCTCAGACAGAGTAGAAAGTCCACAAATACTGTTTGTCTCTCTCTCTCTCCAGAGGGACTGATGTTATTATTAAAAGATGTGCACGGAAACATTGAACCATTCATCTGTGCAGTTACAAATGATCATTGGGTCAGTGACTAAAATGCTTGACATTTGTTACCAGTTTCTTCATAGACAACCAGAGGATGAAAGAGAGGAGAGGAGGAAAGGTGAGCCCGTCTTCCTATCGCAAAGGTCTGCCTGAAACTGTTTGAGAGGTCTTGTAACAAAAACTCTGTTCCTTGGAAAATGTACCCTGGCCGGTTTATGCAGAGTACAGGTGTCTTGAGATGATAAAAAAAATCTTTCACATCTTCCACCCTAACTTTCTTCATGGCACGCTTTTCTCAGTACAATATAAATTCACCCCCCTCTATCCGTCTGTCTTGCTCGTGCTCATCTCCTCAACACCTGACCCATCGTAAAAACTTCAAAGTGCAGTTACAAGTGATCACTGGGACTAAAATGCTTGACATTTGTTACCAGTTTCTTCATAGACAACCAGATGATGAAGATAGCAACTAAAATGTTATTGTTTGGTCGTATGATGAGGACACTTTACATTTTTGTTCATTAAAATCCTGCAAAATACAATGAAAGCAGAAGTTCATTCAGCTGGATGTGTTGTTACAACCTCTGTCAGTTTGAGCGTCTGTTCCATCTAAATTATGGACGCAGCACGCAGATCATGTAGGACTGCTGGGTATGGAACCTTATCAAGCAACAATTAACTATGCGGAATATCCTGTTTGTTAAAACAGTATCCCTGATCAAATGGAAAAAGAAATGGGGTCAGACCAGTGGTTCAAACACTGCTGACACGAGGAGTCATTGTGTGTCTCCAAACAACACCCCAATAAAAACCCCATTCAGTAAAAAAAAAAAAAAACAACAGTGGCTCAGTAATTCGGAGATGGTTCAGTTTTAAAGTATCAGATGAGCAACAGAGTCATGTTATATGTAGGGAGTGCTATAAACCAGATACAGGCAAGAGTTGACGCACAACTAATCTTTACACCATCTAAAACAGCGGCGCAAACTGCAGCATGGAGTGATTACTGTCTGTCAGAGTAGAAAAAGAGTGAGAAAATGTATATTGAGTTGAAATTCTGTTTCTTGTGCAACTGGTTGAGACTGTTCAGAAAAGAAATTGCTACAGGAGAAGGTATGTAAAGCTGATGATTGTATTTGTTTCTTAAACTAAGCACTTTATTTTGTTCTTTCTTTGTTCTTATATAATGCTGCTCTTACAAGGGGTTGTCATATTTTGTTCTTTGGTAATGTTTCTGTGGATTTGTTAGAAAGGGGAAGAAAATCTGTATTTGCAAATCATGTAGGATTGCTGGCTGTGGAACCTTATCAAGCAACAATTAACTATGCGAAATATCCTGTTTGTGTTAAACAGTAGTCCTTATCAAAGGAAAAAGAACTGGGGATCAGACCAGTGGTTCAAACAATGCTGAAACGAGGAGTGTCATGTCTGTCTCCAAACAACACCCCAATAAACCCCATTTTTGAAACCAGGAACAAAGAAGTACAGATTTGCACAGGAAAAATAAATAAATGTCAGCGTCATTCCTTTAACTCCGGTTGTACCAGATGTTAATGCTATCTTAGTATCAGTAGCAGCCAGAGCGAAATGGTACACAGTTGTGTATTTGTGTTCTGCTGTACACAGGAATACATAGGATTTGTTTAGTTTCACCTTCTGTGACCAACAATATCGCTTTACAAGATTAACGTTGTTTTTTTTTGTTTTTTTTTTTTTTTGGACAGTCCAACCAT
The DNA here is from genome assembly GCF_902148845.1 of Salarias fasciatus. Lineage (NCBI taxonomy): Eukaryota > Metazoa > Chordata > Actinopteri > Blenniiformes > Blenniidae > Salarias > Salarias fasciatus. The sequence goes on along the minus strand of NC_043746.1, from coordinate 68,244 downwards.
CTACGCTGCAGCTGTGAGACAGCAGCTTTCAAAGCTGACATTACCTGTTGACTCGGTTTTGTTTGGCGTACATCGACAACATCATTATTGTCTCTTATACAGAAAATTGAATTTGAGTTTGTGAAAATTATCAACCAGTTATTCTGTTTTTATTCAAGCGCGTGTCTACGCTTCCTGATTAAGTTTGTGTGGCTTTATTTTGAATATTTAGAATGAGACTCTGTCTTTGAATGATTTTACTATTCATTTATACCTTTTCTTGTATTTTATACACTTTTTTAAAAACCTTCCCTCCTTTTGAGTTGTATTTTCAGATCTATATATTAGAACTTGGGTGGATGTGAAGGTTTTCCAGTGATCACGTTAACTGGGAAACATCAGAGAATTTCACGATGCTTATCACAAAGGACGCTACATGTTTCAAAGTTTTGAGAGCAGTAACTTAAAATTTCAAGTTAGGAGCAGATTTGGTTATCTTCAGGTCACAGATAGTAGCACTTTTGATTATTTGCTTTCTATGTTAAGATGAAACCTGAGTTTCTTTTTTAGATCATAATTTTTAGGTTCACCTCTGGAGAGCTTTAAAAAGGTCATATAACCACCTAAAGTGCTACAGACACCCGGACATATCTGTTTGTAGTAAAATGTAATATCTAACAGCCTGTTTGAAAATTGTATGATTGAAAAATGTTAATGAGTCTTTTTTCACTTTCTGCAGCTCCGGCTCATAGAATGAACCTTCGATCGCTTCGCTGTCATAATCTTTGAGTTCGTATACCGGTGGAGTACGCGGAATGCATTCTGACACCGTAAATACTTTGTTCGTGAATCACTATTCGTATTTTTTATCGAAGGCCTCTCGCAACTTGGATATTCTGACAACATCGCCCTCCTTAAATCCTGCCTTTATTTTTGTTTTCTCTTATCTCGTGGTGTAGGAGTACCGTACAAATTGTGAAACACTTGAAGGCCCTTCAGCACATCAACCGGGCACATTTTTATACTGCTGTGGTGAGTGTTATTATAGCTTTTTACTAAGTCTGGCAGGACTTCCACGTACCGTCTAGTGTTCTTAGCAGTGAAATATCTCCACATTCTGGTCTTTAACGTTCGGTTAAATCTTTCAACCACGCAGGCTTTTAGATCACTGGCTGTGGCAAAATGTACGATGTTGTGTTTCCTCATCAGAATCTTGAAACTTTTGTTGAAAAATTCTCTTCCTGCATCAGTCTGTAGTTTTTCAGGCGTCTTGCTCTCGCGAAAGACGGATTCAAAGGCAGACATCACCTCCGCCGCAGTCTTCTTTCTCAAAGCTCGCACGTACGCTAATTTGGAAAACACATCGATGACCGTGAGTAAATAACTATACCCATCATTTTCATCCGCTAACGCTCGCATATCGCAAAGGTCTGCCTGAAACCGTTTGAGAGGTCTTGTAACAAAAACTCTGTTCCTTGGAAAATGTACCCTAGCCAGTTTATGCAGAGTATAGGTGTCTTGAGATGATAAAAAGTCTTTCACATCTTCCACCCTAACTTTCTTTCCCGTCTCATCTTGAACCGCTTTATGAAGCCGCTCTACCCCGCCGAAACTACCAGGATGACTCGGCTTGTAATATAACCTCTTCATGACACACTTCTCCGCCATCTCAATTTAAATTCACCCCCCTCTAACCGACTGTCTGGCTCCTACTCATCCCTTCAGATGTGTCAACACCTAACCCGTCGTAAAAACTTCAAAAGACCTCCGACGGAAGGAAGTTTGGGGGGGGGGGGGGGGGGGGGGGAACAAATGCGCAGTGGACATATGGTGGACAAATGGTCCACAAATGGCGAGGGGAGGGGTTTATTGGGGGGCCATAAATCTTTCGTTTGACATATAATGTAGTAGATTCTTTTTTTTCCAGCACTATTAGTTTCCTCTCTGCAGACCTCACATCCACCAGTACAGCATTCTGGCTTACTGAAGACCAGGCTGACTCTTCTGAACCAACTCTGGGCTTTAGCTGCCATTTGCCTAACCGGCACATTAGACTACAAGCACTGCCCTGTCAGCTGCAGTGCTCCAAGAAAAACAAAAAGTTCTTGCAAGCCTGTATGCCCATTTAGGCTTCATCCTGCCTTCACCACCCAGGCCAAGATGCTTGTGAGGTGCCTTTGGGACCAACAGAGAGGCTGGGATGACCCCTAGCTAACACCAGAGCTATTACAGCAGTGGAAGGCCTGAGAAGAAGACTTGGGGCGAATCCCAATTCTCTGCTTAATCCTCAATCTTACTCCTCATTCCTCAAAATGTGCGCTCCCGTGAAGTTAAGTGTTGTCCCATTCCTAAACAAGTTGAGGAAAGGAGAGAGACTAAGGGGCGTTATCTTCCTGAATTTTGAGATTCTACGAGATCTACCTTCCCACTGCGCAAAAAGACGTTGAATCAACGTCTATTTAAGGTCATTGTTGGACGTCCCAGCAGGGTACCCACAAGGTGCAGAACGTTACGCCAGATGGCGTCTTTTTTTTACGTAATTTCGACGTCGGGTATCGACTTCACCTTGACCTCGAGACAAGGGCCAAAAAAAGTGGGGAAAATATAAATTAAGTTGACCAAAGTCTAACCACTGAGTTTGTAGTCCAACCTTCCGTCTTATTCTCTGTCATTTCAGCATTTCATTGCAGATGGGTGACACACGAGATTTGAACTCACGACTCACTGTCCCACGATCCTCAGCCTTACATGTTGAACTGTTAATTTATTGAATGAATAATCTGTAAACGGGAGGGTGACCACTAGTTTGCAGAAAATTATTTATCCTGCAGTGCAATACACACGAAACATGGAGGGTTATCTGATGGACAACAACCCGCATCAGATGTGGAGGGGCATCCAGGCCCTAACCAACTACAAAGGTAACCCCCCTTCTACATCCTCCAGCAGCAACAGCAGCACACTGGCAGAGGAGCTAAACAGTTTCTTTGCTCGGTTCGAGACCACCAACTCCTCCCATCAGCAGTCACTGACCCCTCTCCCCCCCGGTTCCAGCATTCCTCCTCTCTCTCTCCAGGAGCATGAGGTGAGGAATAACCTGAGAGCGGTGAACCCCAGAAAAGCTGTTGGTCCTGATGGGATCCCTGGGGCAGTGATCAAGGCATGCGCAGACCAACTGACAGAGGTACTCACCAGACTTTTCAATCTCTCTCTGACACATGCCACTGTCCCCACATGTCTGAAGGCCTCCACTATCGTCCCCATCCCCAAAAAACCGGTCATAGCCAACCTAAATGATTACAGACCCATCGCTCTGACGTCTGTAGTCATGAAGTGCTTCGAGCGATCAGTCTCCCAGCATATCAGAGACTGCCTCCCTCCCTCGCTCGACCCTCACCAGTTTGCCTACAGGCCAAACAGGTCTGCAGAGGATGCCATCGCCATCACGCTCCACACAGCGCTGAGCCACCTGGAGAACAAGAACAGCTACATGAGGATGCTCTTCGTGGACTATAGCTCAGCATTTAACACCATCATCCCAGACATCCTCACCACCAAACTGCTCAAACTACAAATCCCCCTCCTCACCTGTCACTGGATTAAAAACTTCCTGACTGGACGCCCACAGTCTGTGAGACTCGGTCCCCACCACTCATCCACAATCACACTCAGCACTGATTCCCCCCCAGGCTGTGTTCTGAGCCCTCCTCTGTACGCCCTGTACACCCAAGACTACTCTACCACCCACCCAACCAACCGCATCATCAAGTATGCGGATGACACCACTGTGGTCGGACTCATCCGAGGCGAGGACGAGACAGCGTCCAGGGCTGAGGTGGAGGAGCTCTCACGCTGGTGCTCAGTAAATAACCTGACCCTGAATGTCCAAAAAACTAAAGAACTGATCATGGACTTCAGGAGGACTAGACAGGTCCAAACACCCCTCCTTATAAATGGAGAACAGGTGGAGACTGTCACCACCTTCAGGTTTCTGGGCTCCACATCTCCGCAGACCACTCCTGGTCTGACAACATCAGAGCCTTGGTCAAAAAGGCACAGCAGGGGCTACATTTCCTCCGTGTGCTCAGGAAGAACAACCTGAGCACAAAGCTGCTGCTGGCCTTCTGTCCTCCTCTGTGGAGAGCGTACTAACATACTGTCTGAGTGTGTGGTATGCAGGCTCCACAGTTGAGGACAGGAAGGCGGTGCAGAGGGTCATAAACACTGCCCAAAAGATCATCGGCTGCACCCTGCCCACGCTGGAGCACATCTCCACATCCTGCTGCCTCAGGAGGACCAAAGCTATCACGGGAGACCCTGCACACCCTGCCCACTCCCTGTTTGATCTTCTGCCCTCTGGTAGACGCTACAGGTCAATAAAATCACACACCAGCAGACTGACAAACAGCTTCTTCCCCTGGGCCATACGCATTGCAAACACCCACGGATACAGAAACACACACTCACTTATGAACAGTCTCCCATAACCCCCCCCCCCATGGACTAAATCACCCAACTATCTCCTCGCACTTTAAGAGTTTGTGCCTCATGTAGCATGATCACCACTCTGTTACACTGTTATTTATTACTCTTGCATCTTGTGGATGCGCCTATGCAAATTATACTTGCCCTTGTATTTTTTCTGTTGTTACCAAATGCCTGTGTTGTTTTCTGTTCTGTCCCTGATGTTTTTCCTAAGTTTTCTTGTCCTTGCCATTTTAATCGAGGTGAATTGTAGCTTTATATGAGTTCCCATGTAATTTCGTTGTACCCCCCCATGCAATGACAATAAAGTCTATTCATTCAAAGTGGGGGTTTAAAAAATGTTTTTGTGTTTCTCCAAAGTTGACAATTTGAAATTACGTACTAAATTTAACCGCTTGGGCAGCTCTTTTATTAGACATAATTCTATCTTTAGGAGACAATGAAAACAAACAGACTCAAAGAAAAAGAAATACAAGGCGGGGTTAACATTCACATGAACACTTTTCCAATGGTAAATTATTATTATTTATACTGCTTACTATGCATAAAGTCCCATTGCAGAAGGTGACATGCTTGCCAAGGTTATTTTCCTATTACTTCATTTGAATCAATCACCAGCAGATACTAACTCGAAATGCATAAAGACGGCATCCAACCTGCTGACAAGCCAAAATTCAGAGGTACAGGAAACTACGATCACAATCCAATTCTTTTTAAACAGATTTTATTGCAAAAACTTCACAGTACTCAAAATACCGGACCAGTGACGAATCTGCAGCTAACTCTTCCTCCCATCCGCTGTGCCAGCATGCTATGGTGCTGATTGCCCGTAAAAGGGCCTGTGACCGGCCAGTCCAAGGTGGATCCAGACTACCGTCGGTCCACAAAACAGGAATCAGGGTTCCCCGACCACTGCTGGACTAGCGATCAAGGGAAAAACACTTAATTAGCCTGACAGCAGTGTCTCCAGCTCCGTGGCTTTCGCAGTAAAGTGTACGCATCTGACACACCTCCACTTCCGGTTTCACTCAGTCAAGTTAATATACACTATGGCAGCCAATAAGTGAACACCGATACAGAACTTCCTGTCTGTCACCCTTCAAATTAAAACAAAAATAAAATACATCAAAACCCATTTCATACATAATACGCCATTCATCATCTCTTCAGATAGTAAACATTTTTAATCAAGGAACATAAAGTTTCCCCGACTTTCAAATGTTCAACCACATGTAGACGTCGACATTGGGTCCTAATTTAGACGTCCAGATCTTCAACGTCATCTAGACGTTGAAATTGGCGTTGAAATTGGCGTTGACGTTCAAATACCTCACCTATTTTGGACGTCCAAAATAGGTCTATAATTGGTCTTGGACGGACGGACGCAATATGGACATGATCTGGACGTCCATACGACGTCCAATGTTTAAGGGGTTGGAGGTAAGGATAACCCAGAATGCTTGTTAATAGTTTGTTTTGCTGTTATTTTATTCATAAAAAAATTTGTATATTACTTTGGGAGTAATTGTATTAAGTTTCTATCACAGATAATATTTACAACGGCTATTAGAAAGAAATTAAGAAAATTCATTTGAATGCATTTATTAACAAGGTCACACATGAATGAATGAATGAATGAATGAATGAATGAATGAATGAATTTATTTCGAACATGCAAAGGAAAATGGAAAATAGGTTATCACCAAAAACAAAAACAAACACATGCATAATAAAATTAAAAGAAAACGAAGACTGCATCAACGCCCTACATGTGTTACAGATCTGCATGTTCGAAAAGGAGTAGGAAGAAGTTAAAACTTATTTAATCCTACCCCTTATATCCACACCCCCTACAGTGATATTATAACTTAACACACATACACACTCCCCCATACACATCCATATATATATATATATATATATATATATATATATATATATATACACATACATACATACATATGCTTACATACATACATACATGGACACACACACATATGTATATACACAGTCATACACATTTGTTTGCTTGTTTGTTTATTCTTAATTGGCTTTCATTACCGCCCTGGGTCAAACTGCTGTTCTTCATCCCTATATTTATTTAAAAGTTGTGTTTTTAATATTCTTTTAAATATGCCTATGGTTTTACTTTTCTTTAATTCATCTGCTAAACTGTTCCATATTTTAACTCCTGATATTGACAAACACATACTTTTAAGTGTTGTTCTGGCATGATGTATTTTAAAGTTCAGCTCCCCTCTTAAACTATAACCTCCTTCTCTTTCCGTAAACAGATTTCTTATGTTGTCTGGAAGTAAATTATTTCTCGCTTTGAATATTATTTGTGATGTTTTAAACTGGATCATATCTTGAAGTTTCAGAGTTTGTAATTCTAGAAAAAATCTGTTTGTGTGGTCTCTGAATCCTGCTTTATGGATGAATCTGATGGCCCTTTTCTGCATTTTAATCAGTGTTTGGAGATGACTTTTATATGTGTTTCCCCATACCTCTAGGCAGTATGACAAGTATGGCAAAGTTAATGCAAAATATAAGATATAAAGTGCTCTCTGGCTGAAAATTTGCCTTGTTTTTCTCAGGACGGCAATGCTCCGTGCCAACTTCCTCTGAACGTATTTGATATGTGGCTTCCAGCAGATTTTGTGGTCTAGAATTACACCAAGGAATTTGATTTCATTAACTCTTTCTATGTTAACATTGTCAACATTTAATTTTACATTTACATTTATACTTCTATGTCCAAATAACATAAAATTTGTTTTGTTCAGATTTAAAGACAGCTTATTTGCTTTAAACCATCTATTAACATTATTCATTTCCGTTGTAATTACCTCCAAAAGCTGCTGTAATTCCACATCACAGTAAAAAATATTTGTGTCATCTGCAAATAACACAAATTTTAATACCTTGGACACACGGCAAATGTCATTTATGTACATTATAAATAGTTTTGGTCCCAAGACTGATCCTTGAGGGACCCCACAAGTAATGTCCATAAGATTCGATGTAGTCTGATTAATATGTACAAATTGTTGACGGTTTTGTATATAGCTCTTCAACCAATGCAAAACATGACCTCGGATACCATATTTCTCTAATTTTCTTATTAGTATATCGTGATTAACTGTATCAAATGCTTTCTTGAGATATAAGAACACTCCCAGTGCGTACTTCTTTGTGTCAATAGAATCTGTTATTTCTTCTACCAGTTCTATAAGGGCCATTGTTGTTGATCTATTGTTTCTGAAACCATACTATCAGTTAGCAACTTGTATTTCTCAACAAACCCATCAAATCGTTTTATGAATAATTTCTCTAGTATTTTGGAAAACTGGGAGAGTATTGAAATTGGTCTGTAATTACTGAAGTTATGTTTGTCGCCTTCTTTGAATATCGGAATAACTTTTTCAATTTTCATCTTATGTGGGAATATTCCTTTTTGGAAAGACAGGTTGAAAACATACGTTAGTGGTTTTGCAATACCATCAATGACTTTCTTCACAGTTACCATGTCAATATCATCCCCGTCTGCACTGTTTTTTTTTTTTGTTTTTTTTTTTTTCCCTTGTCCTGTTCGGCAGCTGGGGCGTGCAATATTGTATGATTGTAGCCTTTTACTATCCGAACAGATTTTGATATTAGCAGCAGGACGAGACTGAGTCTCCTCCTGCTGCTGCCTTTATTTAAAGCTGGCATCCGGCATGGCTGCCGGACAGGACCGGGACGGAAACGCTCAGAGAGCAGGGACAGAAAGAGAGAGAGATAAAGAGAGGGAGAAAGGAAGGGGGGGGGCACAACCTATGTACAAAGTCACAATACAAAACAGTGTTGTCGACGCACCACACGCAACCTAGAACAATCCCAAACCCCCATTCTAGACAACACCAAAACAGAGCCGACAACCAACACAGAAAATTACAGAACCATACATACATTTTATTTTTTTCTTCTTTTTTTCCGAACCATATTAGTGAACAGACCAGGCCACAAAAATAAAAGGAGGTGTAGGGGAGGAAGGAAATGCAAGGACACCACAAACCGTGTTTTTTTTTTTTTTTTTTTTTTTTGAATATAGCTAGTCGTAACTAGTAGTAAACTAGGGGCGTGCATCAAGAGAGGTCTGCTACAGATCACCATTATTCTAACCACCACAAGAAGACAAGGTAACCCAGTATGTAAAGAGTGATTAAAGATCAACGTGATCATGTGAATATGATGGTGACAGTGATGGTGATAGTGATCATGCATATATGACCTCTGACCTCTGAGAAGGCCAGAAGCAGGCCAGAGAGGCCCTCAGAGCCCAGACAGCCGGCGGACATCACAGAGCCCGGATCCAAGCCGCCCCCCCAGGCAGACGCCCACGCTCCGGTCCAGAAACGGGGCAGAGGAAAGCCCCGGCCGGGGACCCCGGCAGTCCCGGGGCCCGGGCCCCGCGGAGCCACGACCGGCAGGAGCCGGTCCACCCCGGGCGCCGGACGCCCGGGGCGGGCAGGGCCGAGAGCCCAAGGCCCAAGAGCCCAGGAGCCAACCCCCCACCCAGGCGGAGGGCCATGACCCACCCGGGAGAACCAGCCCACACGGGCGGCTACCCACCCCGGGCCGGTACACCCCCCAGCGCTCCGGCCAGGCACCCCGAGATCCAGGGCATCACCCCCCCCTCCCCCCCCCCACCCCACGACCCCCACCCGGAACCCACCCCCCCGTCCACCGCCCGGCCCACCCCTCCCACCCCCTGTCCTCTCCCGCCTCACTCCCCCCCGCCCCAACTCAACACTCATACCCACTCACTCATACTGACACACACACATGCACACACGCACACACACAACCACTCATCCCCAAACCAAACGCACACACACTCACATTCCAACACACTCACACCCTCTCACGCACACGCTAACAAGCTCGCACACGCACACACACACACACACACACACACACACACACACACACACACACACACACAGTCCATCCTACCCCAAACACATTCACATTCCCGCATCATCCAACTGTCACATCCTGTGGGAGACACCCCCGGAAGGCAAGGGAACACCGAACCCCACATCCAGGACCCCCCGCCACCCACAACTGCCGCCCCCACCCCCCCACCCCCCCGCTGCAGACAGGTATGCACCCCCCTGAGCCTGCAGCCCCCCAAACCACAGCCGCTCCAAACCCCCGGCCTGTGGGGAAAAAAACAGCCCCCCCCCGCCCCACCCCCCACCAGAAGGAATCTGGAAACGGGGGCGCAGAAGACCCCATTGCCCTCCCTCCCCCCCCCCCTCCGTCTCGTGAGTGTTGATGGAGTATATGTTGTTTGCGATTAAAATTTGAGGGTCAGTAACCACACCGTGCCGCGAGTGAGGCCAAACGAGCAGTCTCATCCACCTGAACAGCCCCACCCCCGACACAGCGCGCCAAGACCCCCCGACGTGTGTGTTTGTATGTATTTGGTCGTGTTAGATGACTAAGTGCAATTAAGACTGAGAGGCGAGCCACCGAAGCGTGCAGTGATTGGGGCCACTTAGATGGCCCCCTCCACCACACCCAACTTGATAAGCCCGCCTCCCAAAGCCCTACGTGTGTGTGCATGAGAGCGGGGGGAGAGGGGGGTCCGGGGATGCCGCAGCACCCCCGTCACCCAGGAGCCCCCCGATGAAGGACAGGGCCAGGAGCGCCACCCGCCGCCCCCCCAGGACCAGGGCGGACAGCGACCATGGCCAGAGAGCCACCGACCCAAGAAGCACACACCCATCATGCATCAGGAGGAGTGAAGGTGAGGACAGACAGGGGGCAGCAGAAGGACCCAGACCCAGGGCCCACCGCCCCCAGGCCCACTGGGGCCACCCCCCACAGGACACCGCACTCTCTCATACATAGCTCCAATCGCCCACACATATACACACACACGTACAGACATACATACATACTTACAGATACACACCCTCACACACATACATACCCCGCTCACAGATACATACCCACACACACATACACACTTACACATACATAGTCACACACATGCACATACATATCCAGATACACACCCACACACTCACATACACCTACATAAATACCCACACATACAAAAACATATATACATACTCACACATACACACCCACACACATATACACATACACGTACACGCACCTTCCCCAACCCCCTAACCCCCACAGCCCACCACCCCCCTATCTACCCCCCCATCCACCCCGCCCCGTCCCCCACCACCCACCCACCTCCCCCGCCACCCCCCACCCATCCACCCCACCCCCCTGTCCCCCACCACCACAACCACCCACCCCGATGCCCTGGATTCCGGGGCAGCAACCAGACACCAGGGCGTGCACCGACCCAGGCCGCGGCAGCACGCCCGAGCCGACCGGCCCCCCCAGCCAGGTCGACCCCCTCACCCTCACGGAAGGAGAGAGCCCCCAGGCACCAGGGCCCAGGGCCCCCAGCCACACCCGCCCCAGGACACCCCGGCCACCCGTACATGAACCGGCACCTGCCGACCCCGGCCCCCCGGGGCCCCCGCCCCACCGCCGCCAGACAGCCCCAACAACCGGCGGCCCCCCCACCCCCAATCCAAACCAAACACGAAGACAGCCCCCAGCGAAGCAGCCCAGATCCCGACCCCAAGACAGTGCCAACCACCTGCAGCCATCAGGCCCCCCCCACCAACCACCGACCCTCAAAGAGGAGAGGCCCTCATCTTCCCCTGACATGAAGTGATGGAGCTGATCACAGGGGACCAGAGGGAACCAGATTCAGCTGATTGGTCCTCTGAACAGACAGACATCATCTCCAATCTGATATGATCTAATAGAAGATTCTTAAACTGCCTGTTACTCAGATTATTTCTGGATTTCCAATTTACAAGGATAGTTTTCTTTGCGATGCACAAGATGGTGAGAACCATGTAGACAGAGTTTATCGACATGTTAATTTCACCCAGATCACCTAAAAGGCACAGTGTGGGAGTTGCAGGGATATTGCATGTGAACCATGTTGACAGGTCTTCACACACGTGAAGCCAGAACCTCTGCACTGGTGTGCAGGACCACAAGGCATGGAGGGAGCTGTCAGTCATGTTATCATTTCAATGTGAACAGATATCAGATTGTGATAGACCCATCTGGAACATCCTTCGTCCTGTGTAATGAATTCTATGCAGAATTTTGAATTGTATTAGTTTTATATTTGAATTCTTTGTCGTTTTGAAAGTATTTAAACATATTTGTGACCACGCATTTTGGTCAAAGTTGTTAGATAAGTCAGCCTCCCATTTTAAGGTCGGAAGGAAGATTTTATCTTCTACCTTTGATAATATTTTATATATCTTTGATAGCAACTTTGGGGAACTGAGGTTTAAGAATTCTTCGACCCCGAGAGGTAGCTGTCCCTGCAATTGATTAAAGGTATACTTTTTGCCTATGATAGATTTAAGTTGATGATATTCTAAAAATGCTGTGCTGCTGATTCCATATTGTGAGATGAGAGTATTGAATGATAGAAAGTTGCCATTTTCAATTATATGTTCAAGCTGGCTGATTCCTTTATTTCTCCACTGAGTGAAGTTTATCATCTTTTTGTTTTGCAGGATGTCCGGGTTGTTCCAGATGGGTGTGAGTTTACACGGGATCAGAGAAGATTTGGTTAGCTTTAGAAAGTCCCACCAAGCCATTAAAGAGGAACTGATGTTTACACTTCTAAAACACCGATGGGATTTGATGGTGGGACTGATGAATGGCAGGTCAGAGATGACTAGATCCTCACATAATGCTTGCTCTACATCCAGCCATGGCTCATCTAAATTGTTCGGTTTAAGCCATTTGGAGATATATTGCAGCTTTCTGGCTATGAAGTAATTACTGAAGTTAGGCAAGTCTAGTCCACCTCTGTCTTTAGTCTGTTGTAGCGTCTTTAAACTGATACGTGATGGTTTATTTTTCCAGAGAAATTTAGATATGTATGAGTCCAGTGATTTGAACCAGCCAGACGATGGTTTGGTTGGTATCATTGAAAATAAATATTTAACCTTAGGTAAAGTCATCATTTTAATGGTGGCAACCCTCCCCATAAGAGATATAGGTAAGCGTCTCCACCGTAAGAGGTCATCCTCTGTTGATTTCAGTAACGGAACATAATTTAGTTTTAAAAGTTCTGATATCCTTGGAGAAATGTTTATGCCTAAATATCTAATGTTTCCAGACTGGATTGTAGCATTGGGTATACTTTGTAAATCACAGTTTATAGGCATGGCTGTAGTCTTAGACCAGTTGATAGAATAGTCAGATATTAGTGAAAATTTGTCAATAAGTGTGATTGTCTGGGAGATAGAAGATGGAGAGTTCTGCAGGAAAAGCAATACATCATCTGCATAAAGACTTATTTTATGTTCTATCTTATTGTTAGCCAGGATCCCTCTGATGTCTTTATTTTGTCTTATAGCAGCTGCCAGAGGTTTGATAAAGATGGCAAACAGTGAGGAGAGAGTGGACAGCCCTGTCTGGTTCCTCGCTGCAGACAGAAGCTTGGAGAAGTCTGCTCGTTAGTCTTTACACATGCAGCTGGGTTGTTATATAAGATTTTAATCCAATCTATGAAAGACGTTCCAAACCCAAATTTGGTTAATATTCCAAATAGAAATTTCCAATTTACTCGATCAAAAGCTTTTTCAGCATCTAAAGAGATAATTATGGATTCCAGATTGTGTATTGTAGAGTAATCTATTATATTAATTAATCTGCGCATGTTAGTGGATGAATGTCTACCTTTAATGAACCCTGTTTGGTCAGGATGTATTATGAGCGGGGTTATCTTTTCTATTCTCCTGGACAGGGCTTTGCTGATTATTTTGAGATCTACATTTATTAATGAAATAGGACGATAACTGGACGGAAGTGTGGGGTCTTTCCCTGGTTTAAGTATTAAAGTTATTTTGGCTAAGTTCATATTTGAGGGTACTGTTCATTTATTTTTTATTTTCATTTCCATTTTATGAAAAGTGGGAGCCAACATGGTCCAGAATTCTTTATAGAATTCTGCTGGATAGCCATCTGGACCTGGAGCTTTATTGTTGGGCATATCCTGCAGAGATTTATGGAGTTCATCCACTGAAAGAGGAGAATCCAACACTATTCTATTTTCATCTTTCAGTTTTGGAAGGTTAATATCATTAAAAAAAGTATTAATTTCCTCATCTGTTGTGTCTATTTGTGATCGGTATAATCCTTGATAGAAATCTCTAAAGATATTATTGATCTTGTCTGGGTCATGGCTGATGTTTCCTTCTGAGTCTTTAACAGCTGAAATCGTGTTTTTCTCCTTGTTTGTTTTTAACTGATTCGCCAGGAATCTTCCAGATTTATTACTATGCTCAAAGTTCTCTAAACGGAGTCGTTGAATCAGGAATTGAGTTTTTTTATCAAGAATTTCATTCAGTTCAAGTTTAGCTTTCCTTATATCCTTCAGTATGTTCTCTTGTGGGAGACATGATAAGCCTCCTCCAGCGATTTAATTCTTAATTCCAATTCTAAAGTTCTTGAAGCTTCTTTCTGTTTCTTGTGTGAGGAGAAGGAAATTATTTTTCCCCTCATCACTGCTTTCCCTGCCTCCCAAAGAACACATGCTGAAGTATCTGGCAAGTCATTATTTTCTAAATATATAGACCATTCTCTTGTTAGATAGCTAATAAACTCTGGATCTTTAAGTAATGATGTATTAAATCTCCAGTTTCTAGTTGGTGGTTTATTCTTCTTATTTCTGAGAGTAAATGAAACTGGTGCATGATCACTTATGACGATGGGATGAATTTTGATTTCTGAGATGTCATTCATCAGTGTGCTGCTAGTTAAGAAATAATCTAATCTAGAGTAGGAATGGTGAACTGAAGAGAAGAATGTGTATTCTCTTGCAGTGGGGTGGTGAGAGCGCCAGGCATCGCAAAGACCAAAATCCTTCATGTACTGTTTCACAGTTTCTGAGGATTGCCAGAGTCGCTGGCTTCCTGTGGTACTCAGTCTGTCCAGCTGTGGGTCAGAAACCATGTTGAAATCCCCTCCTATAATCAATGTGTGACCTGAGTGATCATCCAGTGAGGAGAAGAGGGAGTGAAAGAAGGAGGGGTCATCAACATTAGGTCCATACAGGTTAGCAATGCAGAATTTAACATTCTGGATAGATAATGTGATAATAACAAATCTGCCTTCTGGATCTATGATTGAACTGTCAGTAGAGAAGTTTAACCTTCTACTGATAAGAGTTGCTACTCCTCTTTGCCTGGAATTGTAACAGGCTGAGTACACCTGTGGAAACTGTGTTGATCGGAGAAGATCTACTGATGAGTTTGTTAGATGAGTTTCCTGTAATAAGACAATGTCTGCCTGCAACTCCTGAAGCCGATGGGTAATTTTTAATCTCTTTTCCCTTGTACCAGCCCCACGGATATTCCAGGAAACGAAACTGAGAGTGTTCATGACTAGACAGCTATGAGTGTTACATGCATTTCACTAAACCTGGTGTCTGAATGGAGCCCGTTGTTTACTGGTGTGCACCCTGCATGTCAGCTGAGTGTGAATCTGAATCTGTCTATCAACATGCTTAGAGTGCGCGTGAACCTGTACAGTGATGTGTGTCAATAAGACGATGTCCCGGTGCGCCCCGCGTGTCGGGTTACTATGGTAACGGGTGCAGCTACAGTGAAGCGTGAGAGGGTGAGAGTGAAAAAGGGTGAAGAGAGAAAAAAGTGAGAGTGAAAAAAGAAACAAATGCTTAAAAAAACACATCCAGGGTGAGCAGTGCAGTGGAGACGGGCAGTGGCTTACTATTAATTAATTTATGGCTGTTTTATGTATCAATATTACGGAGTGATTATGGGACAGTGAGAATGCAGCACCTGAGATCAGTAGAGCCACGGAGTGATGTTTGGGTCACGGAACAGCTGGCCGTTGATGAATAATTTATCCAGGGCGATGACGGCGCGGGAGCCCTCCGAGATGGATTTTTTCCTGATCGGGAACAGAACTCTGCGCCGATCCAGGATCTCCTTGGGGAATTGATCATTCACGCCGTAGTGGGTTCCCTTCAGCTGCCGGCCCTGGCTCTTCACCTGCTCCTTCTGTTTGAAGTTAACGAATTTGGCCACGATGGGTCTGGGTCTGGACTCGCCGGGTCTTTTCCCTCCCAGGCGGTGGATCCTGTGGAAGGAGATGTTTTTCACCGCTTCCTCCGGGAGCTTCAGCTGCGTTCTGATGAAACTTTTCACCGTCGCCTCGGGGTCCTCCTCCGTCTGCTCCGGGATTCCAGAGAACACTAAGTTGTCCCTCATGCTCCTGGCCTGGAGATCGATCACCGTTTCTTTAATCTTCTTGTTTTCCTCTGACAGTCGGGTCATCCCCTCCGTGAGGGTCTTCACCGACTCTCTGAGGCTGACGTTCTCCGCCGCGAGCGCCTCGACCTGCTGCTGGCTGAATTCCAGCGACTCGCGCACAGCCTGGAACTCCTTGTGGAGGATTTCCAACAGGTTCAGGCGAGCGTCGAGGCTGGAAAGTTTCTTATCTATGGAGATAAGAACGTCCGTGGAGTCGTTCGCAGGTGGAGAAATAGCTCCAGACGATTCCTCCCGCTGTCTCTTGGCTTTAGACAAGGAAGTAGAGGGGGTGGATGTTTGATTCGGCTTCCCCATGACGATCCGGTCGAAGCAGCGATCTATGTACTCTGTCAGGCTGGTCGAATCCTCTTCACTGTGCTCCAGGGTGAACCTAAAACACACTAATTTCTCTACTTCTACGACTTTTTAGAGCCGAGTTAGTGAAATTCAGTAAACAAATGAATCTGTCAGCGCGCTTAGTTTGAATCTGCCGTCTCACAGGAAGTGCGTCACTTACCACATCACACGTCACCTACCTGCCTTCCCATACAAATTAACTTTAATTGCTGATGTGATGGAGTGTCTTACTATTGAAATTTCCCATACAAATTTCAATAGTAAGACACTCCATCACATCAGCAATTAAAGTTGTCATGCTTTCAACTTTTTTAAAGTGCAAGTCTCTATCAATGAACAGACCAACCCCACCTCCCTTTTTATTTGTTCTATCCAAATGAAGGAATTCATAGCCATTTAATTCGAAATCTCCGGTCTTTTCAGGGGTTATCCATGTCTCGGATACAGCTATTACACTGAACGGTCTTTTAAACTGTCTAAGATATTCCTTGATGGCTTCAAAGTTTGAATATAAACTTCTACTATTGAAATGAATCATTGTTATACTATCTTCAAGCTTTACATTTGTGACAAATTGATCATCTGTGTAATATGTGCAGTCATGTGTCAGTTTGTTAAATATATTTTTGTCTGGGTCAATGTTATTTTCGTGATCCATTATCCAGTGGTCTGAGTCTCCATAGGTTGTAGTATGTATACTTTCAAAGATGTCAAAATATACTCTTTACTTAACATGATCCAATATCGTTGGTGACCGTCACTGATCTCGCAGATCAAGGCATTACTGATATTTTTGTAGTTCGACTAGCTCTCTAATAACTAAAACTTTTGCTTGTTCTGGAGTGCCGTTTAGCTTGATGAATACTTTACAATTTGACGTCCATGTTGATTGTATTTTTTTCTGCTTCCTTAGCAGCCGAGCCTGCCGTGCAATGTCTGCATTTTTCTTAATGAGGTGCTCATTGATATAAACATTTGTCCCTTTCAGCTTTCGTCCCTGTTTAAGGAGTTCTTTCTTTTGTTTCCTGTTGACAAATCAAATGATTATGGCAGGTTTCTCATTTCTATTTCTCCTTGGGAGAAGGTGACACCCCTCTATATCCCTGCTCTCCACATTGATATCCCTGCTTTGAAAGAAGGCAAGAACCTGGCACTCTAAGGAGAGGAGCTCTTGCGCAGGTGGTTCGCCATCTGCTGCTGTTGCCCTCGCATATGAAAGGTGTGTAGTTTCTAATCCATTGACTATTACATCATTTATTCTGGAGTACTGCTCTAGGTCTGACATCCGGGATTCCAAGGCTGCAATTTTGTTGTCTTTTTCCTCGTTTTGCCTTCTAAGGTCTTTGATTTCACCCATTAAGTCCATAATCATTTTCTGCTGTTTAGAGATTGTTGATATTTCATCCGACATGAAGTTTAGTGACTTCTTTATCTCCTCCATTTCCTCATCATTGACGGTACTTCTTTTCGGTGGCATCTTGCAGACAACTCACCAGAGTTGGAGCTTGAGCTTGACCTGGTGACTGGCGCCAGACCCTAGGCTGGCTGATGCCGAGCTGCTGTAGTTGTTGCTCGTATGGCGGTGATCGTTGGCGATGATCTGACAAGCCCCGTTAGCGTCCCTGGCTAGCGGCGGCTAGCAGCAGCTAACAGCGGCTAACAGCAGTGGAGTACCCGCTGGTGATCCGCGGAGCGTGAGCAGTGATCCGGGAGGCCCGTAAGCGTCCCAGGCTAGCGGCGGTGGTGTACCGGCAGGTGACGGCAGTGATCCGGCAAGCCACATCGGTGTCCCAGGCTAGCTGCGGTGGTGTACCGGCAGGTGACGGCGGTGATCCGGGGAGCGTCTTCCAGGTCGGCGTAGCTCCCTTGGCGCGAAACGTGAAGCTGCTGTAAGAGAAGAGGAGAGGAGAGCACCCTCAGGCCTTCTCCCACAGAGTCGGGGATGAACGACAAGCACACGGGTGACCTTGGTGTTCACTTTCCTTTACTTATCTTTTCACTGAGCGTTGACTGTATCTCTCCTCATGAGCCCGTCTCCGTCTCTCCTCGTCTGAAGTGATCCCACATGCAAAATGTTAAACATTTCTAATGCAGGGCACATTACTTATAGTTATAAAGGGCGTTGTTATTAATCATTGACCAAAATTATTACTGCTGCTCTTCCACTTCCGGCTTTCTTCTACCCTCTTGCACAGTGCTGCCCCCTGTGGTCCAAGGATGTAACTGTCTTTAAGGGTTGTCCCATTTCCAAGTGACGTTACATTCCTGAACACTTGTTTTTAGGAGGCACTTAATTTGAGATTGAGGATCAAGGTTGAGGAGTGAGGATTATGCAGAGAATTGGGATTGGGCCTCGCAGTTTTTCTCTTGAGTCAGAAGTAGCCAGAAATTTGGAAACACTGCAAGTATGTGATGATTCTAGAGATGAAAGAATCTACATTTTTTCACTTCCAATCCTGTCACCTGAATTTGGTGGCTATCAGCTGATACTGGTACTATCTCGATACCAGAGCTCTGTTTGCTTTCATATCATTATTGTTGATTTAGTGAGGCTGTAATAAGTTCCTCTCTGCAGGTAAGTATGGAATGTACAAAAACACAAATGTATATCTCAAAAGGCAACTTGAGGTATTAGTTCAGGACAGAAAGTCAAAAAACAGAAACTCCTGTTTAGAGGAATGATCCCAAACTTAAATTGAGTATGTAACCGAAAAGGTTTAAAGACTGTTAATATTCAATCAGTTCAACACCAATGCACATGAAGGGTAAACTTCTGTAACACTACTCCTCTCCACATTAAAAACAAAGTTCATATCAATCATGAATTAGATGTAGTAAGTGCAGCGCTTCTTCAACTCCAATGACAATTGGAAAGCCAAACGATTCTCTGTTTCAAACCAAAATGTTATAACCTCTGAAAACAAAAGCTGCACACTGTCACCCTCTGATGCTCACTGGCTCCTAATGCTAAACAAGAAATCAAAAGAACCAGCTGTCCAAACACTAAATAAGTTCAAAGTAATAAATGTGCACCTTTGAACAGTTTTAAGTTCTGGGCCCACAAATCATATACATCGGCTGCTGATTCAACAAAAGAGGATCAAAACAAACCCCTGTTGCAGGCAAAAGAGAGGCCGAGTACTCACACCATCAGAAGAGTCCATTCAGTGTCTTTGATTTCACCTCCAGACAGTTTGCAGCTGAAGCAGGATGAGAACAGCAGGAGAGACGGTCACTGCGGGGATCCAGCTGGTTTGCTCGTTGCCAGAGGAGCTGCCAGGCTTTCCCGGGTCACCTGGAGCGCAATCTGGGCTCCTCCACGGTCCTCCGTGGCTAGCCGATGCAGTTAGCATAGCCTGCTAACTGATGGAACAGAAAGGTTCATCTTTAGTAGTCCGATAAGGTTCATTAGGCCTTTTTTTGTATTCATGGTTTGGATTCGTATACACAGGCCAGAGGTTATTTTGCCTACCTTGACATGTTTCGGCTGCCAAGCTGCAGCCTTCCTCAGAAGTGTCACGTGATGTTGTCTGGTCGGCTGATTTATACAGGTTTTGGTGCCAGCTTCCTACTGGGTGCAGTAGGACGACAGCGCCATCTGCAATCCGACTTCTTCAGAACTGTGTCCCAGGTATGGGAAAGTTGATACGCCCCCTCTGCCCGGTTCACAGTCTGGGGGGCGCGTTTCCAGATCTCGATGGCCTCCCTGATCCAGCGGTGGTACTTGTTGCTTTCCGTGCCGATGATCTGGGCATGGTCCCAGTCCATGAGGTGGTTTTGCACCTTGCAGTGTTCGGAAATGGCAGACTTTAGCTGTTCCTGCTCTGCCTGTCGTTTGGAGGAGTGTGTGCACGCTTTAGATGTTTCTTTTTCACATTCTGTGCGATGTTCTTTTGTCCTGACATTGAAGGCTCTGCCAGTCTCCCCGACGTAGGATTTGTTGCACGACAAACAAGGTATTTTGTAAATAATATTGCATTTGTGTTGTGGCTCTATTTTGTCCTTGGGATGTACTAGTAACTGCCGTAGTTTTGTGTGTGGTTTTACTGGGGTGCTGATGTTGTGCTTATTCATGGCCCGTTGTATTCTCTCTGTGATCCCTCTGATGTATGGAAGTGTCACCATGGCCCTGTTTGGTTTCTCAGTTTTAGTTGTTGTTCTCTTTTTTGTGTCTTTGTTTTGTTTTGCTTGTTGGCGGCCTTTGTTTATGGCCCACATCGGATAGTTGCACTTTCGTAGTGCTTTTATGATGTGTTGTTCCTCCTCTTTTCTGTCTTCTTCCTGTGTGATTAGTTTTGTGCGTTCGAAAAGGATTCTTACGACTGAAAGTTTGTGGTTAATGGGATGTTCTGACGTCCAAAGGAGGTATTGATCTGTGTGAGCGGGTTTCCGATATATGTGAATTTTAATGCTGCCATCTTCCAGGTGCTTTATGTCCAGGTCCAGGAAATGTATGGTGCTGTCTGTTTCCTCTTCGTGGGTGAACTTGATGTTTTTTGTGTCATCCAGTGTGTTGAGATGATCCGTGAGTTCTTGTGTATGTCCTTTCCTTGTTATTTCCAAAATGTCATCCACGTACCTCTTCCAGAGGGAAAGGCCGCAGTGTGGTGGTACTGTTTTGAGGGCCCGGGCTTCAAGGTCTTCCATGAAGAAGCCGCTCATTATGGCAGACAGCGGATCCCCCATTGCAAACCCCTCCTTCTGCCTGTAGATGGTACCCCGATACTGGAAGTAGGTGGAGGTGGAGACGAATTCCAGGAGCCTTGTGATGTCCTCGACCGTGAGTGGGGTCCTTCTTTTTAATGATTTGTCCTCCTTGAGGCGATTATGTATGATGTGTATTGTGACGTTTATGGGAGTTTTTGTGAATAAAGAAACCACATCATGTGAGATAAATATTTCATCTTTTTGAATTGTTATATCCTTCAGTTCCTGGGCCAATTGCTTGGCATTTTTATAGTGTTGGTCTGTGAGGCCAAGGAGTGGTTTTATGAGGTCAACCAGGGCTTTAGACAGATTGTATGTCACGGACCCGATGCTATCCACAATGGGTCTAAGCGGTGTTCCAGGTTTGTGTATCTTGGGGGTTCCATAAATTCTAGGGGTGATGCTTGCTGTGGGGATGAGATGATTGTATGTCTCCTTACTTATTTTTTCTTCATTGAGAAGGGGTTTGAGTAGTGATTTCAGGGACTTCTTTTTGTCTTCAGTTGGGTCTTTCTTTAGAATCTCATATGTATTGGAATCTTGTAGCATAGTATCCATTTGCTTTTCATAGTGCTCCGTGTTCATTATTACTGTGGCTCTCCCCTTGTCTGCTGGTAATATGGTGATGCTCTTGTCTTTGGTGAGTGTTTGTGCTGCTTTCACCTCCATCCATCCATCCATCCATCCATTTTCTACCGCTTATCCGGGGCCGGGTCGTGGGGGCAGCAGTCTCAGCAGAGATGCCCAGACTTCCCTGTCCCCAGACACTTCCTCCAGCTCCTCTGGGAGGATCCCAAGGCGTTCCCAGGCCAGCCGAGAGACATAGTCTCTCCAGCGTGTCCTGGGTCTTCCCCGGGGTCTCCTCCCAGTGGGACATGCCCGGAACACCTCCCTAGGGAGGCGTCCAGGAGGCATCCTAAACAGATGTCCGAGCCACCTCAGCTGGTTCCTCTCGATGTGGAGGAGTAGCGGCTCTACTCCGAGCTCCTCCCTGGTGACTGAGCTCCTCACCCTATCTCTAAGGGAGCGCCCAGCCACCCTACGGAGGAAGCTCATTTCGGCCGCTTGTATCCGGGATCTTGTCCTTTCGGTCATGACCCAAAGCTCATGACCATAGGTGAGGGTGGGAACGTAGATTGACCGGTAAATCGAGAGCTTCGCCTTTCGGCTCAGCTCCTTCTTCACCACGACGGACCGATACAACGACTGCATCACTGCAGCCGCTGCACCGATCCGCCTGTCAATCTCACGCTCCATCCGTCCCCCACTCGTGAACAAGACCCCAAGATACTTGAACTCCTCCACTTGGGCTAGGGTCTCTCCACCAACCTGGAGGGGGAAAGCCACCTTCCTCCGGTCGAGGACCATGGCCTCGGATTTGGAGGTGCTGATCCTCATCCCTGCCGCTTCACACTCGGCTGCGAACCGCCCCAGTGCATGCTGTAGGTCCGGGTTCGATGAAGCCAACAGGACAACATCATCTGCAAAAAGCAGAGATGAAATCCTGTGGTTCCCGAACCGGACCCCCTCCGGCCCCTGGCTGCACCTAGAAATTCTGTCCATGAAGATTATGAACAGAACCGGTGACAAAGGGCAGCCCTGCCGGAGTCCAACATGCACCGGGAACAGGTCCGACTTACTGCCGGCAATGCGGACCAGACTCCTACTCCGGTCATACAAAGACCGGACGGCCCTTAACAAGGGGCCCCGGACTCCGTATTCCCGGAGCACCCCCCACAAGACACCACGAGGGACACGGTCGAATGCCTTCTCCAAATCCACAAAACACATGTGGACTGGTTGGGCAAACTCCCACGAACCCTCGAGCACCCTATGGAGGGTATAGAGCTGGTCCACTGTTCCACGACCAGGACGAAAACCGCATTGTTCCTCCTGGATCCGAGGTTCGACTATCGGTCGGATCCTCCTCTCCAGTACCCTGGAATAGACTTTCCCGGGGAGGCTGAGGAGTGTAATCCCCCTATAGTTGGAGCACACCCTCCGGTCCCCCTTTTTAAACAGGGGGACCACCACCCCGGTCTGCCAATCCAGAGGCACCGTCCCCGACTGCCACGCGATGTTGCAGAGACGTGTCAACCAAGACAGTCCCTGCACATCCAGAGACTTAAGGTACTCAGGCCGAATCTCGTCCACCCCCGGTGCCTTGCCACCGAGGAGCTTGCCAACCACCTCAGTGACTTCAGCTTGGGTGATGGACGAGTCCACCTCTGAGACCTCAGCCTCTGCTTCCTCCACGGAAGACGTGGCGATGGGATTGAGGAGGTCCTCAAAGTATTCCTTCCACCGTCCGACAATATCCCCAGTTGAGGTCAGCAGCTCCCCACCTCCACTGTAAACAGTGTTGGCGGAGACCTGCTTTCCCCTCCTGAGGCGCCGGACGGTTTGCCAGAATTTCTTCGAGGCCGACCGATAGTCCTCCTCCATGGCCTCCCCGAACTCCTCCCAGACCCGAGTTTTTGCCTCCACAACTGCTCGGGCTGCAGTTCGCTTGGCCTGCCGGTACCCGTCAGCTGCTTCGGGAGTCCCATGAGCCAGCAAGGCTCGATAGGACTCCTTCTTCAGCTTGACAGCAGCCCTTACTTCCGGTGTCCACCACCGGGTTCGGGGGTTGCCGCCACGACAGGCACCGGAGACCTTACGACCACAGCTCCGAGCAGCTGCTTCGACAATGGAGGTGGAGAACATGGTCCACTCGGACTCAATGTCCCCAGCCTCCCTCGGGACATGAGAGAAGCTCTCCCGGAGGTGGGAGTTGAAAGCCATGCTGACAGAGGGTTCCGCCAGACGTTCCCAGCAGACCCTCACAACACGTTTGGGTCTGCCAAGTCTGTCCGGTTTCCTCCTCCGCCAGCGAATCCAACTCACCACCAGGTGGTGATCGGTCGACAGCTCTGCCCCTCTCCTCACCCGAGTGTCCAAAACACGCGGCCGGAGGTCAGATGACACGACAACAAAGTCGATCATCGACCTCCGACCTAGGGTGTCCTGGTGCCAAGTGCACTTATGGACACCCCTGTGCTTGAACATGGTGTTCGTTATGGACAAACTGTGACTAGCACAGAAGTCCAATAACAGAACACCACTCGGGTTCAGATCGGGGAGGCCTCCTCCTTAGTCATATTGGCTGGTGGTAGCTTTGCGGATTTTAAAATGCCTGCTATTTCGTTTCATAGTTCTGACTTTTTCCCCTGGTCTTCTATTGATTTGCACGCTATTT
Organism: Salarias fasciatus; assembly: GCF_902148845.1. NCBI lineage: Eukaryota > Metazoa > Chordata > Actinopteri > Blenniiformes > Blenniidae > Salarias > Salarias fasciatus. Next base: position 44,085 of record NC_043746.1, on the reverse strand, counting down.
CAGTAGCTAAAATGTAATCGTCGTACGGAATTTTAGCGGGTGTGATGGCATAGTTCAGACCCCGGGCTAAAACGCTTTGCTCCGTGGTGGTTAAAGAGCGACTGGAGATGTTATGCACCCACTTCCTGGATGCTACGCCGTGCGTGTTACGTTCCCTGTCTTGCTTATTTTGGATTAGTGTTTCTAATTTCCTGACTTGGCGATGTTTGGCTTCTGCGAACTGCCATTCGTGTGCGTGCTTCAGATGTGTTTCTTTCAGCTTGTATGCAGGTTGAATCTCAGGTGATTCCGGAAACGCGCTCTCTTCTGTTCCAGCTGTTCCATGCAGCGGAACTCTTTGACACAGGTTTGTCCATGATTCGTTCTTAGTAGTCCGATAAGGTTCATTAGGCCTTTTTTTGTATTCATGGTTTGGATTCGTATACACAGGCCAGAGGTTATTTTGCCTACCTTGACATGTTTCGGCTGCCAAGCTGCAGCCTTCCTCAGAAGTGTCACGTGATGTTGTCTGGTCGGCTGATTTATACAGGTTTTGGCGCCAGCTTCCTACTGGGTGCAGTAGGACAACAGCGCCATCTGCAGTCCGACAAGTCGGACCATGAATCCAAACCATGAAGGTTCATCTTTGACGTCGGTTTAAAAGTTTCTAAACATGTTACAGTCTCTGACGCTGTAGCGGGGAAAACGTGACAACTTCTCAGAAAAACATCCTCAGGATGAAATCTTTACTTTGGGCATTGGCAGCAGCAGCCGAGCCCCGCCGCTCTCTGTCACCGGTTCACGCTCACCGTTCTCACCGGAGTCCTCTCACACAACCTTGCTCTGCCCCCCAGCCAATCAGAGGCATCCACACTGACATGACAGCTCCACAACCAATCACAGCGCGTAAATCAAGCGATGCTGGTTGCACTCAGTACATGTTTTTTTTTTTTTGTACACAACAACAACAAAAAAAAATCTATATTCCAACAAAACAATTACCTCGCAATAGCATATAGAACATAAACAAAAAGAATTTGTTTTTAGAGGAAATTCCCCAAAAAATGGACATTTCAGTGTTTCTGAGTTTTAGCATTGAAGGTGGCCTGGAATAAGTTGAGCACCAGAGTCTGTATCTACTCTTCTGCCCTCACTGATCCTTCAGCTCCATTCATCTTCCCTGTCCGTGCCTGAACGGCGTGTCTTTAATGTGGCGCTTTTTCAAATGTTTGACGAGGTTCGTTTTATTAAAGGTTACGACAGAGCTTCGATCTCTATAAACAAAGACTTTGCAAACATTGCATGTCACAGTCTTGCTTTGCAGTGTTTTGGCACTTTAACAGCAGAGCTGTTGTCATGAAAAGTTCTCTGGGCACAGAGCAGCCTCTGTGACCCACCTGACATGGTTCATGCATCAGAAATTTCCCATCAGTGAATTTTGGCACCCAACTCCGACACTGGATCGGCCCAACCCTAGAGGTTTCTGATTTGTACACAAGTGTAGATCAGAGAATATCAGATATGATTCATTCAATAAGATATGTGTGTGTGTGTGTGTGTGTGTGTGTGGGGGGGGGGGGGGGGGGGGGGGGGGGGTTTAGTCAGCAAATCCGATCTGGGCATCAAGACTTGCAGTGCAAATGCAGCCAAAGTGTTGCTGAGCAAGGCACTGATCCTCAAACTGCTTCCAGTGGATGGACTGAGTCCTTGCATCACAGCTGCCTCCATAGGTGTGTGAATGTCACTAACATTATAGAGCAATCTGAGTACTGTTAAATGAGCCTAATAGCATGAGACACGTTGAAAAACAGCAGTAAACAAATGGTTAAATCCACATCTTTCAGTCCAACTTTATCGAATAATTCAGTTTTTATTAAGATAAGATAAGATAAGATAAGATAAGATAAGATAGTGGTAAAATGTTGAGAAGAGCATCAGTACAGTAACCACAATAGAAAGGTGTAGTTTCTATTTGCATTACCAAGAATGACCAGTATGAGGCAATGCACAACTTTTTTTTTGAAGAAGAAGAAATCTAAAAGTTAATTGAATGAAATCAACTGGACCTGCTCATATTAGAGGACATTTCTCCATTATGTGTACTTTTTTTCCATCCAATTTCAAGGAAATTTTCTGGATTTCCGAAGGTGGATCAATAATTCATCAATGTTTGTGCCCAAACAGACATGTAAAAATAAAATAATCTGAACCAGACAAGTCAAAATTGCAGCCAGGGGACACTTTTGATTCACAACTAACTCCAAAACTATAATGAGCGTGGTCAACAGCTAAAACTGAAGACGACTGAAACATGTCAAAATCAGAGTAGCCGAAGAAGAAAGCAGAGCGCTCATTTTATGTGTTGGACTCATTTTCCTCCCAGGCAGTGCTGCAGCAGCAGCGTCACAGATTTTCATCCTCAGATCGTGACTCAGAGACTCAGGTCCTGAACTAAAGCAGTGCTCATTTAGGGCCAATCCCAATTCTACCCCTTACCCCTACCCCTTACCCCTACCCCTATGATATGCGCGTTCACGAGGCTTAAGGGCTATCCCAATTCTCCTTTTTGAATAGGGGTAGGGGAAAGGGGAAGGGCTATTTCACCCCTTTCAGCGAAGTCTGCATCGATGCTCCCTATTCTCAATAGGGGTAGGCGGAGTTTCACATTGGCCAGAAAAAAACAACATGGCGCCCACCACGGAGTCACACAAATGTAAGATTGCTTTCTGTATACTATTTAAAAAGCTATAAAAAGTGCATTTGCTTTACTGAAATGTGTAGATATACTAGCATGACAGTGTCCCAGTCATGGATTAACGTTTTAGCGCTGCGCAGCACCGTTTCTGATTGTAAATTTGTAACTTATGAAGAGCACTAATTGCTGTATTAACGTCATCTTTTATCATGTTTTTAACGTAATATGTTAGACACAGGGACCCCCGATGAAACCCGACTGCTGATTCAGTTTAGAGCCGGGTTCCTCAATTAGCGGACCGCGGTCCACGACCGGACCGCGGCACACCTCGCTGCGGACCCAGGGCAAATGTATGGGGAAAAAAAAAAGAAAAAAATCTTTCTTTAAACGCTCCATGTTCCGTGTGAGCACCGTTCTGCACCGCGCCGCTCTGCGCGTGGTGTAACCGCCGCTCTGCAGCGCGCTCCGTCGCACCGCACTGCTCAGCAGTCCTCGGTATCGCTGCCCCCCACCCACCCACACCCCCCGGCTCCCACAGGGCGCTGAAGTCCGGACCCATGTTTGTATATAAAAAGCAAATGTGGACCTTCAAGATTTGTATTTGAGGACCCCGGGTTTAGAAGTTAAAAAGGAAGAAAAGTTTTTGAAATCAAAATACAGCGCCAAAACACATTGGGAGTAAATTATATTATTCGTCTAAGCTATAATATGTCAGTAATAAAACGTGTTTATATAAATATATCTGTATTACTTTAGGAAATTCATAAAAGAAAATGGCTTGGAAGGGGAAGTTACAGCCCAGCAAGCTTCAAAAAAGTGGGAGAACCTCAAAAAGAAATATAAGGTAAATAATAATACCATTATTAAAAAATAAAAGTAATTTCTAATGTAATTTCTATCATTTCTAATATCCATAATTTTTTGTTGTTATAGGAGCGCAGCGGGGCTTAAAGGGCCAAGGGGTATCCCAATTCATAGTGCTGCAAAGATAGCCCTAGCCCTCAGCCCTATTCTAAAAGGGGTAGGAGAGTGATAGGGGTAGGGCCAAGGGCTGAGGGGTAGGGGTAAGGGGTAGAATTGGGATTGGCCCTTACACTGGTTGCTGATGAAACCGACAATAACCGCATTCTGCCAGCAAATGCAGCACAGCCAGTAGACTACACTGCAAATCAATGTGTGTGTATGTGTGTGTATGTTCAATTAAATCGACAGTTGAAATTAGAAATTAGAATCACTGAGTAAAGTCTCCTGTCGGACGATACGTGAGAAAGTTTACACACACACACACACACACACACACACACACACACACACACACACACACACACACGCGCGCACGCGCGCAGTAAGAACTCACGCCGCTCCCATCCAGTCTGATTTGCAGCAGCAGGATCGCGTTCTTCCACTGTCAATAAATCAGCCTTTTAAATCTAATGGACAGATTATTGCTTCCAGCACAAACTGCATTTCCAATTTCACCTTGTTTTGCACTCAGCAAAAAAAAAAAAAAGAGCTGTGCTCCGCTTTATAGCAGCACGAAGAGAAAGCCATTAATTCCCACCTAATGGAGTGTCTAGTGAATCAAACTCTTCTTAAACGATGCGCTCTGAGTTGCGTTGTGCTGTGAGAGGAGATGGTTTTCAGTTTGTTTAAACAGACGCAGAGTGTTGTCAGTCTGGATTATGTATGACTTGTTTAAATATTAGACAGTTTCTCTGTGCTTGTTTTCACGGCAGTGTGGGAAACAATGCAGCCGGTCTGTTGAGGACGGATCCTGGAACTGGCCCGTGGGAGACTGGGGCAGAGGACTCAGCCCACTTCAGGTAAAGGTGTATTCTGGCCCGTCTTAATCCTGAGAAGTGGACTGCAGCTGTGACGGGTGATAGCAGTGAGCTGACAGTCTGCAGAAAAGATATCAGACAGTGTTACTTTAAATGAGCAGATTACCAAAGGCGCCTTCAACTCCTTTAACCTTTTTCAGTCTGGGAGGACCAGATAGTTTCCTTATCTGTAAAGGACAGAAACAATCCACTGGCAGTTTTTAAACGTATTTTCTGGCCATAATGTCAGAAGAAACGATGCAGAATTGTGTTTTTTATCCACAAACTTTTTTGGGTATAAAAACTCAAAACCTGCCCCATTTCTAAGAACTTTCAAGTAAAAACACAAATCCTTTGGCATAAGCTTCATAAAACTTCTCTGGTATTGTCCTGCTATTTGCACATGAGAAAAAGAAATACTGACAAAGGCCATGGTGCCCCTTTCCAGAGCAACGTTTCAGAAAAGTAAGATATTTTCCATGGAGTTTGTGCATTTTCTAAAGTTCCACCCTGGAAGCCATTGTGGAAAACGAGGCCTCGGTTTCTGTGTTTCTTAATCTCTGCGCTGCTTTTGACACAGTAGACCGCAAACATACACCTGGACAGACTTGAAAAATGGATGTGAATCTCTCCAACTGCATGATACTGATTTGAATCCAGTCAGGGACTCGTCTGAGTCAAGAGGTAATTCTGGTTCTGAGCGAATGACAATCACATGTGGGGTTCCTCAAGGCTCTGTACTTGGGCCTCTTTCGGGTCACGTGAAAAAGTGATTCTACTATTGAGGGCTGAAACATGAAGTGACTTGAATTGAGCTCAAAAAGAATAATCTATTGATCTTTTCAGTGGCTCCGAGCACCGCTGGCATGTAAACGAACACCCAGAGTGATTTGTTTTCTAGAATAAATGAACACAAAACCTTTTACATCATATAAAAATATTTGATTTGTGTTTTTGTTAGCTAAATCTCTAAGGCTGATTGAGTAGGTTCCCCGGGTTTTGTAGATATTAGATGAAAAGACAGAATTTCTAGGTGCAGCCAGGGGCCGGAGGGGGTCCGGTTCTCGGACCAAAGGATTCCATCTCTGCTTTTTGCAGATGATGTTGTCCTGTTGGCTTCATCAAACCCGGACCTACAGCATGCACTGGGATCAGCACCTCCAACTCCGAGGCCATGGTCCTCGACCGGAGGAAGGTGGCTTGCCCCTCCAGGTCGGTGGAGAGACTCTGGCCCAAGTGGAGGAGGAGTATCTTGGGGTCTTGGTCACAGTGGGGGATGGATGGAGGTGAGATTGACAGGCGGATCGGTGCAGCGGCTGCAGTGATCAGTCGTTGTATCGGTCCGTTGTGGTGAAGAGGGAGCTGAGCCGAAAGGCGAAGCTCTCGATTTACCGGTCAATCTACGTTCCCACCCTCACCTACGGTCATGAGCTTTGGGTCATGACCGAAAGGACAAGATCCCAGATACAAGCGGCCGAAATGAGCTTCCTCCATAAGGTGGCTGGACTCCCTTAGAGACAGGGGGAGGAGCTCAGTCACCAGGGAGGCGCTCAGAGTAGAGCCGTTGCTCCTCCACATTGAGAGGAGCCAGCTGAGGAGGCTCGTGCATCTGGTAAGGATGCCTCCTGGACGCCTCCCTAGGGAGGTGTTCGGGGATTTTCCACCGGGAGGAGACCCTGAGGAAGACCAGGACACGCTGGAGAGACTATGTCTCTCGGCTGGCCTGGGAACACCTTGGGATCCTCCCAGAGGAGCTGGAGGAAGTGTCTGGGGACAGGAAGTCTGGGCATCTCTGCTGAGACTGCTGCCCCCGCGACCCGGTCCCGGATAAGCGGTAGAAAATGGATGGATGGATGGATAGATGAAAAGCTCCAGTTAAAGCCTGGTAAACTGCAGTGCTGCTTTGATTCATTCCAGCTCCCAGTCTGGAGCTGCTTCAAGCCGCCTGGCTTCAGAGGAAGCCGTGAACCGGAGATCCTCCTGTGTGCTGAAAGGTTCAGACCGATGCTCACTCGCAGGTGGCCCTAATCCTGAGCCTCTTGTCGGTTTTCATTCTCTCTAAATATTTGATACGCCTTAAATGCCTGTTTGATGTTCCAGTTAGAAGAGAATGGAGTCGTCAGATGGAGGAGGAAACGTAGAGGAAACTGTTGACGGGAACGGCGTGGCCAGCGTGCGTCAGGACAGAGTTTCACCTCAACACCTGCAGCATGAAGGCAGCCAGAATTAAAAAAAAATACTGAATTCAGTCATGTAAACTTTTCAAGTGATTTAAAACAGTGACCAAAGCTGTGTCCTTTGAAGCTGTGTATTTAACAGCTGATTTAATTCTGCAGCAACAAACAACTTAACCTGAAGTCAAACTGAACCATAATAAACTAACAAAGCAGGTAAATAAGTAATCAATCACACAAACTGGGTGAAACTGCAATGAACCAAGAAAATCCAAACCTCTTTAAACACAGCACACAAATCTGAATCCAATTAAATTAGTTCACCCTCAATAATTCAAAACCTCACAATGCTTTTAAAACACAACAAAACAAATTTTCCTTAATGTAAAATATCAAACTAATTTAATTAAACCATTGTGAGAAGAAAAAAGGCTTCTTTAAAGGGGCTGTATCATGCTTTTTTAGCTAGTCCAAACCCTAGAAATGGCATTAACATGGTAATAGTTTATTTTTGCCGCTAAGGAAAAGTCATTTTGTGTGAAATAAAAGATTTTCTGGGGCTAATTCTGAAACCCGGAAGAGAAAACGCTCTGTTTCACTGAAATCCCGCCTCTCCCCCCGTGGACTTTGACTGACAGCGCACTTCAGCCAATCAGCGATTCAAAACAAATACGCTGGCTAGCTTTAGCTCTTTAGCTCTAGCTTCTCTACACACAAAGACATGCGAAAATGTCTTTTCCTGTTAGAAACTCACCCTTCAGACTCTTGATCTTGCTTGATTGTTGCTTTCAGACGATGGTTAAAGTTTATCTCCGTAATCGGAGTTACAAAAAGCAGCAACACTGATTGCCGAGGGCCTGCGGGAGGGGGGCTCAGGGGAGCCATCTTCATGGTAAATGGACTACATTTGTATAGCGCTTTTTACCCTGCTTCACAATGCAATATCACATCACATCACCCTTTCACACCATACTCAGTGGTGGTAAGCTACTGCTGTAGCCACAGCTGCCCTGGGGCAGACTGACGGAAGCAAGGCTGCCAATCTGCGCCATCCGCCCCTCCGACCACCACCAACTCACAACTTTCATACTAGGCAAGGTGGGTGAAGTGTCTTGCCCAAGGACACAACGCCAGTTTTACACCTGCGGGAGCGGGGATCGAACCACCAACCTTCCGGTTATAAGACGACCCGCTCTACCAACTGAGCTACTGTCGCCCTTCACTGTGTGACGTCAACGTGGGAAACAGAGCATTTTCACGGTGCGGGAGGGGCTGCCTCTCTGAGCAGCAGAAACACCAGGAAAGCTCAAACACGCAGGCATTAAGGAAAAAAAACGCTTTGGGGTGTTTTTGATGAGTACATAACTATATAACAAGGTTAAAAACATACAAAAGTGAATTTTGCATGATACAGCCCCTTTAACTAAAGCAAACAAAAGCCACTTAATGAGAAATTTGAACAAAACTTGACATTTCACACATATTATCCAAATAAATGACATAAACAAGAGGAAATATGGCTTCATCAGATTTACAAGACACTGAATTACCTGAAGAATTGCTTGTTTGACATGATTAATTAGCAGTCATGCTGTGGCAACCGCTCTACGCTTGATTCAGTATTTAAAAATTCTTCTGAGCGTCTCTGTCACCATGTTTGGATCAGTTATCAGTGAACTCCCAGATTAAAAAAAAAAAAAAATCCTCCAAATTCAACAGAAAACCATTGTGGGGCTGATCAGGGCTGCAGGCAGGAAGCTGGGTTGCCAGATCTGACCGACAGTTTCCAGCAGACATCACTTCCTCTCCCTCAAAGTTAAAATGATCATGTGTGTATTACAAACGGTTAAAATAAACGAAGCCTAGTGGAAGCTTAAACATATAAACAGCAGCTTCACGAGCACAAACAGTTTTCCACAACACAACATGATGCTGATATTAGGGCTTTTTTTTCATGAAATTTTAAAGCAACACTAAGGAACTTTCAGTTTTCGTTGATTTTGGCGGCCCCAGTGGACAAACGCGGTAGTGTTTTGCCTGGACTAGCACTTGGCGTGGTAAAATGCTGCTCCCGGTGGCGTGCTGTCGGACTGAACTCGCCTTCATTTGTTTCCAGTGGCTGTGTGAAGGACAGATAACGATGAGGTCATGAATCTAATGGTGGCTAAACAATGTTATATCATGATGTGATGCATGCCATAAAGCAGTTCGCACATTTGGAGTGTTTCAGTGTGCCTACCACCCTCCTCACAGCTGCTTAGTCCAAGTGAAAGCAATACTGATGCCCTCAGGCCGTGACAGAGGGATCATTCAACTAGTTGTAAGTCGATGTATAATCACAAAAAATATTAAAATGTTTTATTAAGGTTGAAAAGTTCCTTAGTGTCAGTTTAAATTAAGACTTTTTGTCCTGGAATTTAAATATCTGAACTTTATGAAGAGTTAAGAGAAAAGCTTCATGTTGTGACCACCTCTAGCCACAAGGTACATTTTCAACTTAAATATCAATATACGTGACGTCAGTTAGCTTCAGTTGTTGATCACTGTTCTCAGATTTACTCCTCACAGATTGTTCTCTAACAAAGATAAATGAATAAAAAGTCAAACGTAAAAAGCAGATCCTCGGCTGGCCACTGGCTTCACTTTGTCTGGCTGGAAATGATCTTCGGATCTTGAATTGTGCTTCTTTTCATTCAGTCTTACGGACCCAACACTCGCAGCGCTCGCAGCTGAAAACGCAACTTTTTAAAACCAGGTGGAAGGCTGGGGAGGGCTCAGAAAATGCCCTCCCCCCCCCCCTCCCGGTGCTCGTCTTTCCGTCACGGGACTGAAAGAGGCTGATTACATTCAGCTGGATGGAGATAGGTGGCGGAGATGGGAGGCTTTAATTTCCACTCTGAATGATGCTCTTCACCAGAGCCACGAAACCTCATCACAGTTCAACCCACCAGAGGTCAGAGGTCACTTGACTCGTACTTATCTCATTTTCATAATACAGCCTCTGGTTAAAGTCTAACAAAAGGAGGTAATTTCAGGGATTTGGAGTCAAAGCTTCATTGTACAGTTCCTGACAGGGTGGAGGAACGAACTCTACTTTACTCTATCGACTCATACATGAAGCTAAGACCCCGGATTATTCAGATTACCTGTGTTTCCTGGTATGAACAATGAAAGATACCAGCAGGATCAAAGGTGCTTGTGTCAAAATGAATATCAATCAGAGTGATTGTGTTTTATAAGTCTTGAACAGTTTTATTTGTTATCAAGTCAGCCTCAGGTTAAACCAGAATTTCAGTTCTGATGAGACACCAGATTTAAACAGAGATTTACTGGGTGGCGATAAACTTGATTAACTCTGAAGCTGTTTGGCCCGGACTTTAATTCTGAGGGTTGAAAGAGCAGACGAGCGGCACAGAGGAGGGAAGAGTAGGATGCTGAAAAGCAGCAGCTCCGTATCGACGCTGGCTCAGCGAACAATGCCAGAAACCTCCACCTGACGCCCCGACGCCTGGCCGCGGCGTTCATCCTCACCCATCTTCAGGAAAATGGAACGGGTCTGTGTGAATTTACTGAACGGTCTCTGAGTATGTCTAAAACACTCCTTGCTGAATAACACCAACCCCAGGTTCCTATTTAATACCATAGCCAGGCTGACAGGAAGTCCCAGCTCCATCGATCCTCAGATCACCTCAGTCTGAAGCAGCAATGATTTTTTTAAACTTCTTTAACAACAAAATCATAACTTTTAGAGACAAAATTGAAAGCACTCTCCCCAAAGTGGTCACAGACCAACCAACCACATCCTCAGATCTGTCAGTAGAACCTGACTCACAGCTACTGAGCTTCCATCCTATTGAACTCTCTGAGTTCCTCATCTAAACCTACAACTTGTACATTAGATTGAATCCCAACCAGACCGCTTAAAGACATTTTCCCCCTGATCAGTACATCAATATTAGATCAGATCAACTTATCTTTAGTAACAGGTTATGTACCACAGGCCTTAAAGTTTATGTTATTAAACCTCTTTTTCAAAAAGCCCACCCTTGATCCAGGTGTTCTAACAAGCACCAGGCCAATATCCAACCTTCCCTTTATTTCTAAAATCCTGGAGAAACCTGCTGCAAATCACCCTTGTGACCATTTATATAACAAAGACCCTCTATTTGTGTCTATTGCTTACATATCTATGGTAGTGCGGTGGTTTATGCTAGGGCTGTCGCGGTAAACCGGTATTGACGATAATCGTGGTAATAAAAAATGAAATTTCAATATCGTGCTCAAAATGCGCACATGATAATATCATAAAGAGGATCTAGTGCCACTTGAAACGTGTATTTTCAAAATCCGCTCCTGTTCTTCAGCCCTGCTTCGTCTCCCTCCTGCAGCACCCCCACCTTTCCCCCTCTCCTCAAATGTAAACACAGCAGAGCAGCGGTAGCGGCACGGCTCCTAGCTAGCGTGGCTCCCAGTTAGCGAGCGTCATGAGTGAACTAAACATGTCGGCGGTGGCCAACGACAGCGAGACGCTATCCTAACCCGAAAAAAGTGTGTTTAGCAACACTGACTGCACGTTGATGCAAGCCAGGTAGTAGTGGGGCCCCATTAGGTAGGTTCCAGACGTGTCATTGTAATGTGTCCGGGGGGTTTCAAGTTGTGTCGCTGATATCCGCCGTCTTCTCCGCCAGCCCCCTTCTAGCAACTAACCGGTGAGTACTCGGAAAAGGGCCCCATGCAGGGGATTTTCGACACGTTGTCGTTGCAGCGTCTAGTTTAGCGCCTTAAATCTGTCATTGAAATTGACTGATGTCAGCCGTTCCTCGGGACCCCCTTCAGCTCGGGGCCCTAGCCAGTAGCGGCGCCTCTGGCTGGAGAGAAGCAGCTGCTGCTCATTCCGCCTCGGATTTAAACAAACAAACAAACAGAAGTTCTCGGCAGTGTGGTGGTGGAATAGGATTTCACCCCAATAGGGCCCGTGGGTTTTCATAACCCACCAACCCGACGTAAATGACGCCTCTGCTGTGGATCCTCTGTTAATCGGTTCATTTTAATTAGTTGAGTGTAACTACACTTTTTGTGTGCAGTTGTACAGTCACTGTTCTCATATTGTTTCAACACCTCATTTGACAGGTATTCTGAATGTAATTCATCTGGGAAAAGAGAGAAATCAAACAAAAATAAAATTAAAGATGAATCTAAATGTTTGTACCATTATTAGTTAAATTTTTGCTGATATCGTGATAATATCGTTATCGTGATATTTTTTGCCCACGATAATCGTCAAGAGAAAATTTGATATCGTGACAGCCCTAGTTTGTACCATAAAGTGTCACAATGTCTGTGGACGGTGCGGATGTCTGGGGTTATTCTGGTATAATCCAAAGTAATCCCGCTCAATAATCTGTTTTTTTTTTCTCCCAGATGTACCTGGAGCCAGATGAGACATTTTTTCATGTACTGCAACAGACTACAGTCGTATTTTTATTTGTATCCTAAGAACCCACACACGGGGAAGAGTGCTAATCACTCTTCCAGCGTGCAGCTTATTTATACTCAAAACAATAAAAAAAGACTGAGTGGTGAAGATGGACGCGTCCTCCCGTCTCCTCCACGCTGCGTTCGCTGACTCTTTAACGTGGTGACATTTTTGATCCAATGGAGTTTGGAGCTGTGAGCCCCGTCTCTCTCTCCCTCTCTCTCGTCTTTTCTCTTCTCCCTCCTTCCTTTCCGTGATGAAGAACCTGTGGAGCCTTTACACGTCTTTAGAAGCGAAGACCGAAGCAGCGTCGTCTTCCCTCAGTGGCAGTAGAACTCTTCTGCCTCTCCTTCCACTCTCTGCTCCATTTCTCGGCGGCCTCCTTTTTGGCCTTTTTCTTTGCCTTCTTCATCTTGGCTTTCTGCTTGTCGGTCATGGAGGCCAGCCGGTCCAGTTCCAGGATCCTGTCGATCAGAGTCTGGATGTCCGCCTTGCTCCGGGTCTTCTCTCTGCTCCATCTCTTCTCCTTGGTGATCCAGGCCTCCTCTGACTCTTGGCAGCGTTCCAGCAGCACCTCCCTCTCCCAGCTCTCAGTGTCCAGTTTCATCTCCAGGTCTGAGACCTGGGTCTCTGTGGTCCGGAGAGCCTGTTTGAGGGCCGTGACCTCTGAACTGAGCTGCTGGACTTCCTGCTGGTGCTCAGCCTGCAGGAGAGACTTCTCCTGGTCGGCCTTCTCCAGCTCAGTGGCGACCCGACTCTCCAGCCCGACCACGACGGCTGTGAGCTCCTCGTCCTTTCCTTGAAGCGTCTCTTCCAGGCTGGCGTTCTGGACCTCCTTCAGGTCCAGGGCCCTCTTCAGAGAACTGAGCTCCAGCTCCAGCTGGCCCATGTTCATGTCGCAGTCGTCCAGGAGCTTCTGCTGCTTACTGAACTGATCCATCCAGATGTGGCGCAGCTGGACGGCTTGCTGGCCTCGCTCCTGGAGCTGAGACTCCAGCTGCTGGAGCTGGTCCTCCAGGACTCTGACGTGGCTGCTCAGACTCTGGTAGTCCTTCTGTAGCTGCTGCTTCTCCCCTTCCCGGCGGCTGACTGCAGAGCTCAGCTGGTCCACCGTGTGGCGGTACTGAGTCTGGAGGACCGATTTCTCCTCTTCTGCTTCCTCCAGCTTGCGGACCCTGAGAGTCTCCAGGGCGGTCACGGTGGCTGTAAACTCAGCCTCCTTGTCCTGGAGCTTCTCTGTCAGGCTCTCACACTCTGCCTCCTTCAGGGCCAAGGCTCGTGTGAGAGAAGCCACCTGTGTCTCCAGGCTGGCCTGTCTGGTGTCAGAGTCCTCCAGGTATTTCTGCAGCTTATTCAGCTGATTCATGTAGATTTGAATCAACTCGTTGTCCGGGTCGCATCTCTTCTTCTCTGCTTTGCTCCACCTGACCCTCCATTTGTCAGCCGTGGACGCCTGGGCCCCCCCCAGCGGCGGCTCGGCGCTCCAGGCTCCCGGGGGACGCGGCGGCCCCGGCTCAGTCCAAGCGGCCGACTGCGGCTCCTCAGATTTTCCCGAGGAGGAGATCTGCCGTGGCCCCACAGGAGAGCACCGAGCACGGGGGGAGGAGTGTAAACACACCAGGTGAAGCAGCGGGTGGAGGCAGGGGAGAGGAGAGCAAGTCTGCCGGGTGGAGGGACACTGACACTAATGTAAATAACACCGCGGAGGTGGAGGGGAAAAAAGGCAAAAAACAGGAAAAAATAGTGGGTGAGGGAGGGGAGGAGAGGCAAGGTGAGGTGGAGGGACAGGTGGAGGAGGCTCCAGGTGAGACAGTGGTGGAGGACGAGCAGGGGGAGACAGTGATAGAAGAACAGGTGGAGGAGGAACAGGGAGGAAAAGCGATGGAGGAGGAAGGAGGAGAGGTAGGCAGGAGCGCCTCATGGGCTGAACAGGTGGAGGAGGAGATGGAAGAGGACAAGGTGGAACGTTTAAAACCAGCTAAAAGAAAGAAAAAAGTAACAATTCAGTGTTACGACCCAGGGTCGTTGGGAGGTCACAGGGAGTGGTCTGTTGTGCTCTGCTGCTGCTCCTGCCTCTCCCCTCTGCACAGGTGCTCCAGATTACAGTGATTGCTCCATGGAGCAGTATAAAAGCCAGAGCGTGCATGCGCTCGGGGTGGTCATTGTCTGGTGGTCGTTGCCTGTGGGTCGTCGTCGCTGCCTCGCTCCTCTGCTTGCTCCACCCGCTCCACCCGATGACGTCCTCCTGCAGGGTCCCGTTCCCGCTTGTTGGCTGCGGGCACCGGACCTTCCGATGACCTCCTCCTGTAGCGTCCCGTTCCCGCTCGTCGGCTGCGGGCTTCGGCCTTCCTGTTGGCGTCCACCATTCACCTTTTGGTTATGTTAATGGATCTTTTGTTTACTTTATTTCATTAAATCTTCCTTTTACGCACAGTCCCAGTCTCTGTCTCCCTCGTTTTGTTGCGGCTTTGAGCCGGCCGTGACAAACGTGGGGGCTCGTCCAATCAAGCGGCGGTGTGTTTGCTCACATGTGGCAGACGTGGGAGTTTTCATCCGCGTTTTGTTTTGGTTGTGTTTCGGCTTGGTTTGTTCTTTGCATTGATTTGAAGTTTGAGCACGACCGTGGAGCAGTCCTTTGTTTTGTTTTTTGGTCTCCGGTCAGGATTGTCTCTGCGTGTCTGGCGGTCAGGGAGTCCCTCGTGACGTCATTGCCCTTATTTGGGACTTGTTTGCGCTCTTGGGGAGACACGGCTGGGGCCGGTATTCCCCCTCCAGTCAAAGTAATCAGTGAACCAGGCGAATGCACTCATGAAGATGAAGTTCAGATGCCTGAAATCCTTGGGGCTTGTGTGGTTACTCGGTCAAAGAAGAATGTCAACACAGTCGGAGATGATGATTCTGCTCATGATTTTGCACTGCCTGTTGCTCCGTGGTCCATTTCTCACAGTGAGCTTGTGAAGGAGCAGGAGGCGGATGGCACCTTGAAGGAGCTCTTGGATCAGGTCGGCTCTCCTTCTGAGGTTAGAAGCCGTTCTCATTGTTACCTTTTGCACGAGGGCGTGCTTATGAGAAAATGGACACCTCAGTTTGAAGGTTTTGTTGGAGAACCTGTTTACCAAGTTGTTGTGCCAGTGCAATTTCGTCAGATTGTCTTGCAGATTTCTCATGACCAGTGTGGCCATCTGGGCATCAGGAAAACGTATGACAGAGTTCTGAGGTATTTCTTTTGGCCTCGACTGAAGAAGGATGTCTCTGCATACTGTAAGTCCTGCCATACATGCCAGATGACGAGTAAACCAAACCAGATTCTCAAGCCTGTGCCTCTCAGTCCGATTCCAGCTATTAGTCAGCCTTTTGAGCATCTGCTGGTTGACTGTGTTGGCCCTTTGCCACCATCTAAGTCGGGTGCTAAATACCTGTTGACGGTGATGTGTCAAAGTACACGGTATCCAGCTGCTTATTCTCTGCGCAGTATTACTGCTAAATCTGTGGCCCGTGCTTTGTCTCAGTTCATTTCAGTTTTTGGATTGCCTCGTGTCATTCAGTCAGACCAAGGGTCCAATTTTTGTTCAAAACTGTTTGACCAGGTTCTGAAGATGCTGAAGATAAAACACAACTTCTCTTCTGCTTATCATGCTCAGAGTCAGGGAGCTTTGGAGAGGTTTCATCAAACGCTCAAATCAATGTTGCGTTCTTTCTGTGTCCAGATGCAAGGCGACTGGGAGGAGGCGTTGCCCTGGTTACTGCTTGCTGCTCGTGAGGTGGTTCAAGAAAGCACTGGGTTTAGCCCTAATGATCTTGTTTTCAGTCACAGGGTTCGGGGGCCCCTGGCGCTTTTGCAGGACAATTGGAAAGACTCTGATCCTCCAGGCAACTTGATCGATTTTGTGAATGGCTTCAGGTGTCGTCTGTATGCAGCTCAGAAAGCAGCTAAGAAGAAGTTGGCTGGTGTACAGGGGAGAATGAAGACTCGCTATGATGTGAGGGCAGTACACCGGGATTTTGTGCCAGGCGACCAGGTTCTTGCTCTCTTGCCATTAGTTTCATCTCCATTTCAGGCCAAGTTTTCGGGTCCATATACGGTGGTGGAAAAGTGCTCCGATCTGGATTATGTGATCTCTACTCCAGAGCGTAGAGCTAAAACTCGGCTTTGTCATGTCAACTTGTTGAAACCTTTCTTCTCTCCAGACACCGGGCTGCAACGGGGGGAAAATCCATCAGAAGCTCGTCCTCAGTGTGTGGCTTCGGCTCTGGTGGTGGCAGAGCTGGGGGCCGGAGATCCGCCTGAGTCGGATGAAGCGGTGGTGTCTGGACGATTGAGGAACAGTGGGTTATTGCGGCAGTTGGACATGGCTTTGGCTTATGTGTGTCTGCGTAAATGCGCTCAGGTTGTTGGTTGGATTGAGGATTTCCTGTGTCTGTTCGGTGTTGTTTCATCATGTAACACCTTGACTAAATACGACAGTGATGTCGGTGATTCGCCACCAATTAGGCAGAGGTTCTGGTGGTGGTCCGGTGGTCGTGTCCGCGGACCTTGACCTGCTCACCTTCCTTGGCAACCTGCAGTCGCCAAACCGGCGGCTGATGTGATGGGCCTTTTCCTCCAATTCTACACGTTGGAGATCAGACACATAAAAGGCCGGGACAATGTCATCGCTGATGCATTGTCCAGGTCCCATGTACGTGACAAGGTGGGTTGTCTACTATTCGTAAGTCCTACTACTCAACCCGAGAATTGTTTAGTATGTGTTTTTTTTCCACTGGTTTTTTTTTTTATAGGTTCTTGGGATAGGGTTAGTTAGGGCCCCTACTCGGGTCCCTTTTTTGTAGGGGGGGGTGTTACGACCCAGGGTCATTGGGAGGTCACAGGGAGTGGTCTGTTGTGCTCTGCTGCTGCTCCTGCCTCTCCCCTCTGCACAGGTGCTCCAGATTACGGTGATTGCTCCATGGAGCAGTATAAAAGCCAGAGCGTGCATGCGCTCGGGGTGGTCATTGTCTGGTGGTCGTTGCCTGTGGGTCGTCGTCGCTGCCTCGCTCCTCTGCTTGCTCCACCCGTTCCACCCGATGACGTCCTCCTGCAGGGTCCCGTTCCCGCTTGTTGGCTGCGGGCACCGGACCTTCCGATGACCTCCTCCTGTAGCGTCCCGTTCCCGCTCGTCGGCTGCGGGCTTCGGCCTTCCTGTTGGCGTCCACCATTCACCTTTTGGTTATGTTAATGGATCTTTTGTTTACTTTATTTCATTAAATCTTCCTTTTACGCACAGTCCCAGTCTCTGTCTCCCTCGTTTTGTTGCGGCTTTGAGCCGGCCGTAACATTCAGATTCAAAGAAAAGTTGTGGAGACAGCCGGGATTCAGATGACAGTGACAGTGAGTGTGTGTCAGACAACAGTGATGTTTCTTTTAGCAGCTCACAGAGAAACCCTAACCCATACAGCGCAGACAAAATTAAAACGTTCTTACAGCAGACCAAGAACCAGCACAGGGTGAAGGTGGGGGATTATTTTCCTGGTTTAAGTGTTTTTATTTTCTCGGCCAGGCTGCATGTGAGCAGTAAGCAGGAGTCTGGTATCACTGATCAGGAGAGTTATAGATTGAAGAAACTGGTAACAAAAGCAAGAAAGCAATTAAATGAGGGTGGCACCCAAGTGGTTTTTAATTTGTTCTTATCCTGGTTTTAGACATCTCATTTAACATGGATGTTT
The DNA here is from genome assembly GCF_902148845.1 of Salarias fasciatus. Taxonomy (NCBI): domain Eukaryota; kingdom Metazoa; phylum Chordata; class Actinopteri; order Blenniiformes; family Blenniidae; genus Salarias; species Salarias fasciatus. The sequence continues at coordinate 26,238 of NC_043746.1, read as the reverse complement.
TTAAGCTGGGTGTTTTAAACATAAATGGAGCAGAGATCTGAGGAAAAGACAGTCAGTTTATGAGACAGCCACACTTAAGAAGATCGACGTCCTGTTCCTTCAGGAAACACACAGTGATTTTAACACTGAGGCTGACTGGAGGAGGGAATGGGGGGGAGGCCATCTTAAGCCACCTTACTCCTCTCAGTGGAGGAGGGGCCTCCTCTTCTCCAGGGCTTTTAGCCCCGCCTCCCTGGAGGTCCAGCATTGTGTACAGGGGAGGCTGCTTTTAGTTAAAGCTCAGTTCCACCATTTTAAACTTGTATGTATTAACATTTATGCTCCAACAGCCGGTGCGGAGAGGAAGAAGTTTTTCCTCAAACTATCTGAGGTGGTAAGTGGGTGTGGGTCTGAGGACTATTTGTTTTTGGGTGGGGATTTTAACTGCACGGAAGACGTGACTTTAGAAATGGACAATGCAGAGCCTCATCCAGCCTCTCAGCACGTCTTAAAGCAGCTGGCCCACTCTCAGGGCATCGTGGACGTCTGGAGAAGGATGCATCCTGACTGTCGGCAGTACACCTGGTCCACTGTAGAGAGAGCAGGGTCTCTCCTGGTCTCCTCTGGTCCACTGTAGAGAGAGCAGGGTCTCTCCTGGTCTCCTCTGGTCCACTGTAGAGAGAGCAGGGTCTCCTCAGCCAGGCTGGATCGTATTTATTGTTTTAAGCATCATTTTAATGTTTTTAGGAGGTGTGATATTTTACCTGTTGGTTTTACTGATCATTGTCTGCTTTTAAGCAGTATTTTTATCAGGGATGTGAGGCCAGGGAGGCTTACTGGCATTTTAACTCAGTTTTAACCTTTGATAGAAGTTTTAGGGAGGCTTTAATGTTTTTTGGGAGGGTTTTAGACAGAGGAAGGGAGATTTTAGCAGTCTGAGGCAGTGGTGGGACCACGGTAAGACCAGATCAAACTACTGTGTCAACAGCTCACCCTCAACATCACAAGTGATATCACCAGATCTATGAAGGATCTAGAGACCCAGATAGTGGAACTGGAGCATTTAAGTGAGTCCACAGGAAATTGAGGTGACTTTGAAAACCTCAAAAGGAAAAAAATGGCTTTAGCCGACCTGCTGAACGTTAAAATGCAGGGCGCACTGGTTCGGTCCCGGTACCAGACCATCACAGGGATAGATGCTCCCTCTAGCTTCTTCTTTAGCCTGGAGAAAAAGGCCGGACAGGGGAAAAAGATCCACTGCTCTCAGACACGGGGGAGAAGATCACCGAACCACGCCAGATACGGAGGACGGCGGTGGGCTTCTACTCCTCCCTGTACGGGAGTGAGTTCACGGAGGAGCAGGAGCTCCTGGAGGGGTTCCTGAGGGGACTGGAGCTTCTGAGGGGACTGGAGCTCCTGGAGGGGTTCCTGAGGGGACTGGAGCTCCTGGAGGGGTTCCTGAGGGGACTGGAGCTCCTGGAGGGGTTCCTGAGGGGACTGCCTCGTGTCTCCAAGGAGACCGACCTCCGACCTATCTCCAAGATGCTTGAACGCCTTATCAACCAATCAGAGCACTCCGCTCTCAAAATGCAGGGTTACTGGTGACTCCTAGAGTCTCTAAATGGACACTAGGTGGAAGAGCCTTTAGCTATCAGGCACCGTTTTTATGGAACCAGCTTCCAAGTGGTGTCAAAGAGGCAGACACAGTCTCCACATTTAAGGTTAGGCTCAAGACGTTTCTCTTCGATGCAGCCTATGATCAGGTCAGCTAGGGATTCTAAACTTAACTAAACTAAACTAAACTAAACTAAACTATACTATACTAACTAAATACTAGTTTAAATACTAAACTATTCAAAAAGCTGCCCTAGGAGCTAGAATGCTGTGGGAAGTACGGTGCACTGAGCCCTATCCTCTAATGTCTGAATGTTATTCCCTTTAGTCCGTTCATTGCTTTTCACCTGCTGTCCCCCCCTTCGAGGAGGAGTCTTCTCCAGTTTCAGTTGCTGACTCCACTATCACGAGGGCCTACGAACAAGCTCCGGCCAGACTGGGAGGACACTCCTGTCGCTGCTGTGCCCGCGGACTGGCTTCAGTTCTACCTCTGGGATCCGTAGTTCCTACCATACCATACCATACCAGCTTTATTTATAAAGCACTTTAAAAACTTTACAGCCGGCCAAAGTGCTGTACACAGACAAATATAAACCACAAAATACAATATAAGAGCAGACAGTGCAAAAAAAAAAAAAAAAACAAAAACAAATGATCAATCCATAACAATAAGAACATCATTGATTAAAAGCCAGTGAAAAAAGATGTGTTTTCAAAAGAGATTTAAAAGCAGTCAAAGACTCGGCCTGTCTAATCTCCAAAGGCAACTGGTTCCACAGCCGTGGAGCAGTGACAGAAAATGCACGGTCCCCACGAAGCTTGCGTTTTGTCTTGGGGACCACAAGCTGCAGCTGATCTTCTGATCTTAAAGATCGAGACGGGACATATAGGTGAACCAGGTCAGTGAGATAGGAAGGAGCCATACCGTGCAAACATTTAAAAGTAAATAAGAGGATTTTAAAATCAACTCTAAAAGCCACTGGAAGCCAGTGGAGTGATGCTAATACAGGTGAGATGCTGTCATATTTGCGTGTTCCAGTGAGGAGTCGAGCCGCAGAGTTTTGGACTCTCTGTAAGCGGCTAAGCACATTCTGACTCACACCAAAGTACAGTGAATTACAGTAGTCAAGTCTGGTTGTAATGAATGCATGGATCACCGTTTCAAATTGTTTGGTCGACAGAAAATGTTTAGTTTTGGCCAGTTGTCTTAGCTGGAAAAAGCTAGACTTAACAACGGCACTGATTTGTTGATCCAGTTTAAGCTCAGAGTCCATTTTGACCCCCAAGTTGGAAACAATGGGCTTCTCTAATGGCTCCAGAAAACCAAGGTCAATAGAGGAGGACATGTGTGGTGAACTGGGACCAAAAACAATAACCTCACATTTACTTTGATTGAGGTGAAGAAAATTCAATGCCATCCATGCTTTGATTTCATTTATGCAGTCTAAAAGAGGTTTGATAGCCTTAGGATCATGCTTATTTAACGGTAAGTAGATCTGGCTGTCATCAGCATAGCAATGAAAAGCAATGCCATATTTCCTTAAGATGGTGCCCAGAGGGAGCATGTACAGGGAAAAAAGCAGGGGCCCAAGAATTGAGCCCTGGGGAACACCATATGACAGGGGTGCAGAGGAAGAGACATAGTCACCAAAACCAACACAAAAAGTCCTATCAGCTAAATATGACCTGAACCATGAAAGGGCTGCACCACGAATTCCAACCCAGTGCTCCAACCGAGAGAGAAGAATTTCGTGGTCCACAGTATCAAATGCAGCAGTCAGATCAAGCAGCACAAGTACAACAGAATTCCCAGCATCAGTAGACATAAAAATATCATTAAAAACTCGCAGCAGAGCAGATTCTGTACTGTGGAGACTCTTAAAACCAGACTGAAAAGTTTCTGTGATGTTGTGCTCCACTAAAAATGATTGCAACTGAATAAAAACAATTTTTTCCATAACCTTTGCAAGAAACTGAATTTTTGAAATTGGCCTGAAACTGGACAGGTCAGATGAGTCGAGGTTAGGTTTTTTTAGCAGAGGATGCACAACAGCATGTTTAAAATTTGCAGGGACGACACTGGTAGAAAAACTGCTGTTTATAATGTTTTGGACAGTAGGAGCCAAAGTGTCGAAAACCTCTTTAAGAAGACGAGGGGGTAATGGATCTTTTGGAGAACCTGATGCCTTCATATGTGTCACAATGTCCTTAAGTTGAGTGATACCCACAGGCTCAAACTGTTCAAAGCTGGCAGAGCAAGGAACATATACAGAAGGGTCCTGGGACGGAGCCTCAATAAGCGCTCTGCAGCTGTCAACCTTGTTCACAAAAAATGACAGAAATCGTTCACACATCTCTGGTGATGGTTCTAAACATATAGGCTGAGGTACATTTAAAACAGAATCAATGGTTTTTCTGTGCTGGACCATCCAACGGACTGTACTCAACATAGTCCTAGGCTTTACTTCTTATTGTCTCATGCTAGCTGTTGCCAAAGCTGTCCGTCCCTGGGAGAGGGATCCCTCCATACTGTGGTTCTCCCCAAGATTTCTTCTTTTCCCACTGGGTTTTTGGAGTTTTTTCTTGTCGGATGTGAGGGTCTAAAGCGGTGGTTGCTTCGTTTTGTCTCGTTACTGTGAAATTGACATATTAATATTATGCTTATTCACTGTTTTTATTTTTACCAATCAATGTAACATCTTGAAGCCCTCTGAGGCAACTGTTGTTGTGATACTGGGCTATACAAAAATACATTGATTGATTGATTGATTGATTGAGACCAACGAACAACTGGAGACCTGCCTGGACATGCAGGAGCTGCGGGCAGCGCTGCAGATGATGCCAACGGGCAGGTCTCCTGGGATCGACGGGCTCACCGTCAAGTTCTACAAGGCATTCTGGGACATCCTGGGCAGGGATGTCCTGGACGTCCACGAGTGTCTGGCCTCTGGTTCCAGACCAGTGTCCTGCAGGAGAGCAGTCCTCACTCTAATCCCCAAGAAGGGAAACCTGCAGGACATCAGGACCTGGTGCCTCGGGTCCTGCTCTGTGTGTATTACAAACTCCTGTCCAAGGTCTTGGCCTCCAGGCTGGGGACGGCTATGGAGCAGGTCCTCCACGGGATCAGACCTACTGTGTCCCCGGCAGGTCCATGGTGGACAACGTCCACCTGATTCGGGACATTTTTGAAGTCTCTAGTTCTTTGGACATAGCTGCTGGTCTGATTTCAGTAGACCAGGAAAAGGCTTTTGACCGAGTTGAACACAGCTTCCTTTGGAGGGTCATGGAAAGTTTTGGGTTCAGCGCTGGTTTCATAGCTAAGATCCAGGTGCTGTACAGGGACATTGAGAGTGTGCTGAAGATCAACGGCAGTCTGTGTGCTCCTTTTAGGGTGTGTAGAGGTGTCAGCAGGGCTGTGCTCTGTCTGGGATGCTCTATGCGCTCTCCCTGGAGCCCCTCCTCTCTAAACTACGTTCCAGTCTGCAGGGTCTGTTTTTACCAGGTTTTAGTGAAAGCATGATTTTATCTGCCTATGCAGACAATCTCATTGTTTTTATACGGAATAAAGGGGATGTAGATATTTTAGTTAATGTTATTAATGATTTTAATGTGGCATCCGCAGCAAGGGTCAACTGGGGGAAGAGCGAGGCCCTTGCTGTCGGCAGGTGGCATGGCGGTCTCCCAGTTCTTCCCCAAAATTTAACATGGAGGAGGGAGGGCCTCAAATATCTGGGTATTTATGTTGGTAAGAAACAGTTTGTTCAGAAGAACTGGGAGACCGTTATGGAAAAAGTGGAGGGTAAGCTCTCCAGGTGGAGGTGGCTCCTCCCAAAAATGTCACTTCGGGGCAGAGTCTTGGTTTTAAATAACCTGGTTCATCCCAGCTGTGGCATCGACTCACCAGCAGACCCTCCTCCAGGTCTCCTGGCTCAGATTCAGATTTAAATAAAGTTGACTTGACTTGACTTGACAGATTCAAAAGAAAATGATCGATTTCTTCTGGGATGGTCTGCACTGGGTGCCACAGGGGGGAGGGGGGTCAGGACCTGGTCCACTTGGCCAGCCGGACTGCCACTTCTAGACTCCAGTTCCTGCAGAGGTACCTGGCAGGACCGGCAGATCTGGTGTGGAGAGGCGTGGCCAGCTGCATCCTGAGGCGGGCCAATAAGTTGGGGTTGGATAATGTTGTTTTTGACTGATCCCAAGTTTCTAAATCTCAAGGGGCTGTCTCCGTTTTACCAGAGTCTATTTAAATGCTGGGCCTTGTTTTCATGCAGAAGGTTCCTGAAAGCTGACTCCCTGCACTGGCTGTTGAAAGAACCCCTAATCCACGGAGCCAGACTGGACCTCAGTGGAGCCTCGACCCCCGGCCTGACCAGAAGGCTGATCCAGTCTGAGACCCTCACCGTGGGTCAGCTTGTGGATGCTGTGGGGCCGGACCTGAACGACGCCCAGGCCCTGAACCAGGTGCAAGACCTGGGCTCTCTTCTGCTGATGCAGTCCATCCAGGTGTCCCAGGGGCTCCTGGAGAAGTGGGGAGTGCACTGACGCCCAGAGACAGGAGCCTACTGAGGAGGTACAGCCGAGGAGAACTCTCCCCGGATGCTGACGACCCCTTCCCCGAGGTCCTGCTGAGCCTGGAGCTGGGGAACCTGTCCAGAGCCCTTCCCCGAGGTCCTGCTGAGCCTGGAGCTGGGGGACCTGTCCACACACCGTCCCCGAGGTCCTGCTGAGCCTGGAGCTGGGGGACCTGTCCGGCCCCCTCCTGAAGACCACACAACCTGAGAGACTATCTTTACACAGAGAAGACAAAATGATTTTTTACAGGAACTGTGTGAAGAGCATCCACAAGGGTGGACTGAGCAACAGGCCCCCCACTGTGTGGTCACAGAGACTGGGACAGGCTGGACCTGGAACCAGCCCACAGTGGAGGACTTTATACAAGCCCCCCTTGAGAAAACGGACTGGAGACCTCCAGTGGAGGATTTTACACGGTGCCATTGCCTCCAATGCTTTTATCTCTGTCCTCAACCCTGCTGGTTTAAACACATGCCCCTTCTGCCATCAGAGAGACTGTCTACGTTTTACTGAGTGAAGAGGCTCGCAGGCTTCTTCACTCTTTTAACGGTGGTTTTTAGTCTTTTTAGTGTTGCTTTTACTGAGAGAACTTTTATCATGGGAACTGGCTACAGACAAAAAGAAAAAAACAAGTGGCAGCTCCTCAATTTTATCTCAGGGGAAGTCAAGATGGCAATTTATGTCAGCAGGAGGAACAAGGTGGAGGGCAGAGAAGGACAGGATGTCAAAGAAGTGTGGCAGATCAATGTTAAATCCAGACTCTGGCTCAAATACCGGTTTTTTAAACAAAACAAAGATTTAAATGCTTTTAAGGAGGTCTGGTGTTTTAAGAACATTCTGTGCTGTTTGGACAAGAATGAACTTCATTTTGCACATTTTTTAATCTGAATGATTGATTTTTAGAGTCTGACACTCTGTGCCACTGCAATCTGTAAATAAAAGTGTGTTTTAAAAATCCCAAAAAAAATCTATCTCCCTCTCTCTCTCCCTTCCTCCCTCCCTCCCTCTCTCTCTGTGGAAGAAGCTGAATGTACATGAAGTCTTTCTACTGATCCTTCATCCTGACTCAGTGCGCCCCCTGGTGGCACCAGGCGGGATTACACACACTAGTGTTCAGCAGGTTCATTGTAATTACTTATTTGACACATCGGATTTTTAGATGTGTTTTCGTGGTTCGTCGTCTCTCCTCAGGCCCAGGGAGAACATGTAAACCCTGCACTGAAAATCCCCCAAGACCGGACTCGAACAGGGGATTTTCAGCAAGGCGAGAGGACGAACCACTGCAGCACCGTGAGAGTCATAAACCATCAATTAAAATAAAAATCCTCAGTTCAGTCTGAAATATATAAATTAGAGACAGAGTTTAAGCGCCGACCGTGTGTTGACTGAGGCAGTTAGACGTGCAGTGGGCTGCTCTCTTGCCTCACAGAGAGGAACCCCAGGTTTGAGTCATGTTCCCTCCTTTCCACATGGAGTTTGCATGTTGTGCTCAGTTCAAACACATTAAATTCATGAGATACACTCTGGTGTTGAGTTTCCTAAAGCTGGAATTCACACATTCATGAACTCTGCAGTTTTTCTTTCAATCGTTTACACTTCATTTGTTTGTCTTTCTTCAATCCTTCGGCGCTCTTTCAGTCTTTCGTTATCCATCAGTCGATGACCACATGCTGAGTGATCAGCCCCCCATCAGGAGGGTCTTCACTCTGCTGCTGGTCTTCATTTCCTCACGATACATGCATTTCTGCTGTGATTTTAACATCTGAAAATGTTTTTTAATTCATCCAGTGTCATTTTTAACCTTTTTTTTTACCTTTTTGAGTGAAGTGAAAACCAAGAGAGAAGATTTGAAATTAAAACTGGACGAAACAGACCTTTAAGATGATAAAAGGTCAATTAAACTTAAAATGACAAAAGGAAGGCAACAGTAACACTCTAAATGAATGGATTTCAAGCACAAACAGGTCGATCACCAAAAAAAATACGAAAAAAAGACAAGCTGAAGAGGGAGTTTTTAAGCTTGTGCAAATTTTCCAGCATTAAATGATCATTTCAGGGAGCGGGAAGAGGCCGGCGTCAAATTACAAGCAGAGGCCGATCACAGTTAATTCTGTCAGTGAAATGAGAAAAGCTCAGATTCAAAATGAAGCCGGGTGAGGATCATCAGTCCTTCATTCAGGTTACATTGCTTCACAACAAGCACATGGAGAGGGATATGTTCCTGAACACACACACACACACACACACACACACCTGACTTCATGCTGTCAACTGCAGCAGCAGCCATGGTAACCAGTCAGCAGAGACTGTTGAGATTTGCAGCCACTTCACACCAACACATCATTAATGTCATTTAACTCACCCCTCCTGACACATCCTCTCTCTCTCTCTCTCTCTCTCTCTCTCTCTCTCTCTCTCTCTCTCTCTCTGCCGGTGTGTTTCCCACCATGTCAGGTTTTAGTGGCTGATGACTCACAGTACCTGGTTGCTTTCCGGTGTGTGAGCCGCTGTGTGGTGTGTGTGTGTGTGTGTGTGTGTGTGTGTGTGTGTGTGTGTGTGTGTGCGTGCGTGCGTGCGTGCGTGCGTGCATGCGTGCGTGCCTGTGTCTGTGTCTGTGCACGCTGAGGCCGATCCTGCCTCATTCCAGCCCAGCTGTGGCGCACAGCTGCACTGCAGCCACTGCCAGGCCTAATCAATGACTTTATCCATTTATTTCACTCTGTGCATGAGTGATGAGGAGCACATGCAGCTGCAGCTCATGCAACGGCTTCCACTCTCAAGCTCTGTTGTTTCTTTTCCACATCTGTGTCAGTTTATCTATGATCAATAAGCAGGACATACATTTAGTGGAGATCTAATCAGAATACAGGATTCAGTATGAAATGTGCAGGAATTAGTGTTTGAAACTTTACAAAAATATGCTTCTTCAAGTAAGCTATCCAGCGTCCTTCATTTATACATATATATATATATATATATATATATGTATATATATATGTATATATATATATATATATATATATATATATATATATATATATATATATATATATATATATATATATATATATATATATATGCTGCTGATCAGATGATGATCAGCAGCCCCAGGAGATACCAGGAACAACATCTGAGATCTCTGCTCAAAAGACCGCAATCCTAGGAACAGCTAAGATCCTGCGCAGAACCCTCAAGCTCCCAGGCCTCTGGTATAGGACCCGAGCTTGAAGGAGACAGACACAATACCGCCGGGGTGGCGAGAATACAGTTTTTATGTCTACACATAAAGCATTAACTGAAAGGCAGCCAGCTCGTGTTTTCTCAGTAATGGACTGAAGTTTCTTTGATGGAAGAGAAAAAGAAAGACAGGCTGTTCAATAAGTGGAGCAACAGTGCCATCTGCTGGTCGGAGAGGAGCTGACCTGTGTTACATAATTTACATACTAAAAAGGTGGGGAGCTGCTGACCTCAACTGGGGATATTGTTGGACGTGGAAGGAACACTTCGAGGACCTCCTCAACCCCGTCGCCACGTCTTCCATAGAGGAAGCAGAGGCTGAGGTCCCAGAGGTGGACTCGTCCATCACCCAAGCTGAAGTCACCAAGGTGGTTGGTAAGCCCCTGGGTGGCAAGGCACCGGGGGTGGACGAGATTCTCCCTGAGTACCTTAAGTCTCTGGATGTGCAGGGACTGTCTTGGTTGACATGTCTCTGCAACATCGCATGGCGGTCGGGGACGGTGCCTCTGGACTGGCAGACCAGGGTGGTGGTCCCCCTGTTTAAAAAGGGGGACCGGAGGGTGTGCTCCAACTATAGGGGGATCACGCTCCTCAGGCTCCCTGGGAAAGTCTATTCCAGGGTACTGGAGAGGAGGATTCCACCAATAGTCAAACCTCGGATTCAGGAGGAACAATGCGGGTTTCGTCCTGGTCGTGGAACAGTGGACCTGCTCTATACCCTCCATAGGGGCTCGAGGACTCGTGGGAGTTCGCCCAACCAGTACACATGTGTTTTGTGGATTTGGAGAAGGCATTCGACCGCTTCAATCGTGGTGTCTTGAGGGGGGCTCTGGGAATACGGAGTCTGGGGCCCCTTGTTAAGGGCCGTCCGGTCTCTGTATGACTGGAGTAGGAGTCTGGTCCGCATTGCTGGTGTAAGATTGTGTTGGAGCCAGGACTTCCGTCCCACCGACTCCACCCGGTTCTTTTATTCTATGCTTGGTATAAAGAATGCCGAAACGACTGACTTCAGATTATTACCATTTATTTAAGTATAGCCAAATGTAATTCTCAGTGCTGGACCTTACAGGGAAAGAAAAAAAGTATTTTGCCCCGAAAGGATCCTGATTGTTGATGAAAGAGAGTTTTTATTCCATGTTCTTCTGGGCTGGGCCTGCCCCGACAGATAAGTTGGACTTTGTTCGCAATTGGACAATTTGGTATTGATGTCAGCTGCCAACCAAGAGCTGACATCCTTATCGAGTATGTTTTGGAACACTAGTGAGTGTGTGTTGGTTTCTCCGGAACGTGTGGGTATGTGTACACTTTAGCAGAGCATCTTATAGCCTTGGTGTACTTCTCTCAGGAAAGGCCTAATGTGCAGTTAATACAATTATTCCATGATAGTAATGTTAATTAAAGTATATCCCTAACAAGCCTTCTCTTAGACTTGTATTCAGCTGTTGAGTAAACAGAAACCCAAAGCCCAGTGGAAGTTTTCAGTTTTCACTTGAAAACGCTGTCGTGTATATAAAGTCTGAAGTGCTATTTTACTATAATACTACGGAATCCCACACTTAATATTGAGCAAATGTATAAGCAGTACATCGACAGTCTCAACATTAGCTACAACTGAGTGTCTTGTTTCTATCTCAGCCTGGACTGATACGTTTTACACACACATCAATACACCATCAAGAATATGAAGCTCCAACTTAATGCATTTCCAACCAACAGGTGGAAACAAAATAAAAAACCCAGGCATGAAGAGGTGTGTGATGGGCCGTCGGTCCGCTGCTTCCCGCTAACAGTACGAGGAAGACGTGTCGGGGTGATGACGGGTGAAGAAACACACAGGAAGGAGGACGGCGAGCGACTCGGCGGCGACAGAGAGGCGGCGTACGAGCGACGCGCTCAGTGCTAACTGCTCAACTGGGTTCCAGCCAGAGGCTGATTCAGAACCAAGGACAGCTCCCCTGGTCGCAGCGCTCGCCCGCTGGGGAGAGACACACTTAGATCCAGTCTCTCTCTCTCCCTCTCTCTCTCTCTCTCTCTCTCGTTCCCCCTTTTCTCTCAAGCTCGCTCCGTTTTGTCGGGGAGTCCACATTTAGTCGCGTTCCCGTTCTTTGTCAGCCTCCCTGATCAAACTCTCAGAGGAACGTCAAGTTTATAGTCATCTCGTCCTCTCTCTCTCTCTCTCTCTCTCTCTCTCTCTTCGAGCTCCGGTTCCCCTCGGTTCCTCTCCAGTGAGGCACCGGAGGGAGGAGCTGTGGCCTTTACCTCCGATTCAATTAAGCCCCCGCTAAAGCACACACACACACACACACACACACACACACACACACACACTTCCAATTACAGCCCGGCAGTGTCTGGAGACTGCCGGTGCACCGGCCTGACCGGAGAGAACGGTGCTGTCGCACAAACATACACATGTCAGAAACACAGGACGGGGAACGAGTCGCTCCTAAAAGCTGCCGCGGCTCCCATCAGCCACCAGATGGTAAATCTCCACGGCGACTTTCAGAAGGCAGAGCACACTGGAAATGTTGGACCAGCTCCAATTCATTTTTCTTTCTTTCTTTCTTTCTTTTTTGTGTCTCTCTGGACATTTTCCACTTTAATGGGTTTGGAGTGTTTCGTTAAACACTCAGACTGTTCCCACCACTCCGTCATGAGACTGTGAAATCGACAGGAGACGTATCTGGCACAAGCCAATTGTCACGATTACATGAAAGGAAAACATGGTAGACTTTTTCTCTTCCTCTCTTTTTTCAGTGGAGAATGGAAGCGACAGAGAAGACCAGACGACAGTAAAACTCTGAATTTCAAACAGTGATTGCTGACAGTTTTGTCAGAGTTGAGTCATTTTCATCTGTTTTCTACTCAAGCGACAGGATCTGATCACAGATCAGTGAGCCTGATGCAGCGGAGGTCTGTCACCTCTGAAACACGTTTCATTCTCTTCAGCCAAACTGCCTGAAACGCTGAGTGAGACCAAACAAGTGAACTTAGTGACATGATTTATGATGCATGAATGAATGAATATGTCAGAGAGTAACCCAGATTAACGTTGTTATTATTATTTTGCTCTCTGAAGCAACAAGTTCACAGGGTTGGGTATCCGGGTCCCCAGTCTGATGGGCGAACGGTCTGGAATGAACCAAAGGGACGGGGCGAGCCGGACATGGATGAGCAAACAGGGTCCAACGTTACGTGAACCAAAGTGTCAAAGCAGGAAATGAAGGGAGTTTAACGAGACAGCGATGGACGCGAGCATGGAAAGAGAAGCTGTAATGTGGAGGGCGGAGCAACAACAGACCCAGAACAGCATAAATCAGGACCAGCAGGCAAGCATTCGACTTCCAGGTTTTCACAGCATGTCTTCGACACATTTGGACAGAGTCCTCCGTCGTCCTCAGAAGCATCGCCTGCTGTTGGACAACATGTCCTTCCCTCAGCTGGCGGCACTGAGGCGTACAGACCGTCCTCGCCCACTCCTGTCCGTCCTCCCCGGCCGGGACGCCGCTCCAGGTGACGAGAGTACCCATCATCCTCCACCAGCTGGAGGTGGAGCTGCGCCATCCGGACGCGTCAAAGCAATGTGGAGAAAAGCTGCTGTCCTGAAAGGACCGAGGCAAAACGCCGAGGATGGGCCTGTCTCCACTGGACCTTGATCTCACACCTTCAGCACATGAAGAGCCAGCAGGGGGTCTCGTGGCATTACATGGAAGCCTGGACTCTGGACAGCACTGTCACAGCTGGAATCCATGCTTTCCGAGGACAGTTTTTCCCTGCTGGACGTGTTCTTGGCTACAATAGGTTCATTGTAAACTGAAGAAGAGACGAGTCATGGGGAAAAAAAAAAGTCTTTCTGCACAAAGCTCAGCATGAGACAGAATACCGACAACAGAAGGCCTCTGCCCACAGGGAGACCAGAACAGTTCCTGGATATTCCAGGAGAAACATGGAGCCGCGGGTGAGTGGCTGCAGGAGACCTCGCTTTGCTCATTGGCAGGAAGCAGAGATTCTAACAGCAGCGAGGCTGTGGACGCTTTCTGCTTCGGGTGAAGAAAACTCCAGACAGCAGCTGCTGGGAGCACACAGCTTGAAAAAGTCATCAACCATCTGAAAACATAGCAGGTGGTGGTCAGTCCCAGAGATGGAGGGACCACCATGTTCCGGTAGAGAAGGGTTTGTCTGGAAGGAGGACGGAGTTTCAGTCATAATGATACAGACCTTCAGTAACGCCAACATAGTCAACACAGTCCAGCAGACTCAGCTCTTGGACCTTCCTGAAATCCCAGCCATCGTCTGTCAACATCGGCGAAGTGAAAAGTGTCCAGCCAAGATGGGAAACATCTTCCTTTTTTTTTTTGTTTTTTTTTTTTTTTCCCTTGTCCTGTTCGGCAGCTGGGGCGTGCAATATTGTATGATTGTAGCTTTTACTATCCGAACAGATTTTAATGTTAGCAGCAGGACGAGACTGAGTGTCCTCCTGCTGCTGCCTTTATTTAAAGCTGCCATCCGGCATGGCTGCCGGACAGGACCGGGACGGAAACGCTCAGAGAGCCGGGATCAGAAAGAGAGAAAGATAAAGAGAGGGAGAAAGGAAGGGGGGGGGGCACAACCTATGTACAAAGTCACAATACAAAACAGTGTTGTCGACGCACCACACGCAACCTAGAACAATCCCAAACCCCCAATCTTGACAACACCAAGACAAAGCCGACAACCAACACAGAAAATTACAGAACCATACATACATTTTTTTTTCTTCTTTTTTTCCGAACCATATTAGTGAACAGACCAGGCCACAAAAATAAAAGGAGGTGTAGGGGAGGAAGGAAATGCAAGGACACCACAAACCGTGTTTTTTTTTTTTTTTTTTTTTGAATATAGCTAGTCGTAACTAGTAGTAAACTAGGGGCGTGCATCAAGAGAGGTCTGCTACAGATCACCATTATTCTAACCACCACAAGAAGACAAGGTAACCCAGTATGTAAAGAGTGATTAAAGATCAACGTGATCATGTGAATATGATGGTGACAGTGATGGTGATAGTGATCATGCATATATGACCTCTGACCTCTGAGAAGGCCAGAAGCAGGCCAGAGAGGCCCTCAGAGCCCAGACAGCCGGTTAGGGTTAGGTTAGGGTTAGGGTTAGGGTTAGGGGACACCGTCGATTTGATAGGAATCTGGAATTCCAGAACGGAAGAATCCGGATCCGGAATTTGCAATTGTGGAATCTGGAATCTGGAATCTGGAATCCAGAACTGCAAATTCCGTTTCCGGTTTTTTCAATTCCGGAATCTCAATTCCGGATTTTGACCACTATGTTTTGAGCGCTAGAGAGCCATCAAAAGTTAGAAAACCATTTTAAAATTCAGTTTTCAAGTGGCTAACCCATGTTTTTCACCAAAATGACTCTAAATAAATCAGAGAACCCGGCCATGTGGGATTTTCACCCGAAATGCCAAAAATGTTGGGACGAGCCCCAAAACACACAAAACAGACAGTCACACCCCCACAAACGCGTGGGTGGGGGTCCCGCCGGTCCCCGAGGGGTCAAAAATTTCACGTTGGAAATTGACCCGACCGACCCTGAGGACAAAGAAAGCTCATCAGCCCGGATCAACGCTAGAGAGCGGGGGCCGATTGGTGAAGTCAAACATTTCTAGAGGTCCTGGAGAGATGACACCCCACCACACCTGTCAGGGACCTCCCCAGCTGTCAGTGGAAGCCAATCCCAGTCCTCTAGCTACTTCCTGGGCGGAGTTATCATTGCTTGACCGCATCTGGAATCCCATTCCAATCTGGAATCTGGAATCTGGAATCTGGAATCCCAACCTGGAATCTGGAATCTGGAATCTGGAATCTGGAATCTGGAATCCCAACCTGGAATGTGGAATCTGGAATCTGGAATCTGGAATCCCAATCTGGAATCTGGAATCCCCTTCCAGATTGCGTCTTTGAAGCTCAAAGTGTTTGGATCAGCCCAAAAACACCCAAAACAGACAGTCACTGCCCCGAGAGACACGTGTGCGGGGTCGTTGCCAGTCCCCGAGGGGTCCCAAATTTCATGGTGGAAATTGACCCGACTGACCCTCAGGACACCCAAGGCTCATCCCCACCGATCCAACCACATAGACTATGGGCTGATTCATGAGGTCAAATTTTTATCCAGGGGGTAGAGAGATGACACCCCACCACACCTGTCAGGGACCTCCCCAGCTGTCAGTAGAAGCCAATCCCAGTCCTCTAGCTACTTCCTGGGCAGAGTTAGAGCAGATTCCAGATTTGGTCATTGGTTGACCTAATCTGGAATCCCCTTCCAGAATGTGACATCGATTTTTAAAAAGTGCAGGTAGACACTTGAAACTACAACCATTGCACTGCTGAGGCCCTAAGCTTTCATTTGATGCCAATCTCAGCCCTCTAGCTCCTTCCTGAGAGGAGTTATCATTGCTTGACCGAATCTGGAATCCCCTTCCAGATTGCGTTTTTGACCCTTAAGATTGCAGGTAGACACGTGAAACCACCACCATTGCACTGCTGAGGCCCTCAGCTGTCATCTGAAGCCCAGCCCAGTCCTCTAGCTCCTTCCTGGGCGGAGTTATCATTGCTTGACCGAATCTGGAATCTGGAATCTGGAATCTGGAATCTGGAATCCCAATCTGGAATCTGGAATCCACTTCCAGATTGGGTCTTTGAAGCTCAAAGTGTTTGGATCAGCCCCAAAACACCCAAAACAGACAGTCGCCGCCCCGAGAGACACGTGTGCGGGGTCGTTGCCAGTCCCCGAGGGGTCCCAAATTTCATGGTGGAAATTGACCCAACTGACCCTCAGGACACCCAAGGCTCATCCCCACCGATCAACCACATAGACTATGGGCTGATTCATGAGGTCAAATTTTTATCCAGGGGGTAGAGAGATGACATCACAACACACCTGTCAGGGACCCCCCAGCTGTCATCTGATGTCACTCCCAGCCCTCCAGCTCTTTCCTGGGCTGAGTTAGAGCAGATTCCAGAAGCGGTCATTGGTTGACCAAATCTGGAATCCCCTTCCAGAATAAGTCCTTCACCCTTAAATGTGGAGTTAAACACTTGAAACCACCACCATTGCACTGCTGAGGCTCTCAGCTATCATCTGAAGTCAATCCCAGCCCTCTAGCTCCTTCCCGGGCAAAGTTATAGCTGATTCCAGATTTGGTGATTGGTTGACGAAATCTGGAATTGCCTTCCAGAATGTGACATCGTTTTTTAAAAAGTTGCATTTAGACACTTGAAACCACCACCATTGCATTGCTGAGGTCCTAAGCTTTAATTTGACACCAATCTTACCACTGTAGCTCCTTCCTGAGCTGAGTTATAGCTGATTCCAGAATCGGTCATTGGTTGACCGAATCTGGAATCCTTAGCCATGTTAGCTCCACATGCTAGGATGAGCCCAAAAACACCCAAAACAGACAGTCAGCAGCCCAAGAAATACGTGTATGGGGTTGTTGCCGGTCCCCGAGAGGTCCGAAATTTCACGGTGGAAATTGACCGAACCGACCCTCAGGACACCCAAGGCTCATCGCGTATCAACACATATCCAACTCCCATAACCCTAACCCTAATGTTGATGGAATTAGGGTTAGATTACCGTTGACCGCTAGGGTTACGAGGTTCCCAGAGGGCTGAAAATGCTCCTCGTCAGCCTCCCAATCCATCCATATAGACTATGCGCTGATTCGTGAGGTCAAATTTTTACGCTAGGGTTAGAGATATGAAACCTCAACAGACCTGTCAGGGACCCCCCGGGGAGACGCATATCAAATTTGCATAACCCTAACCCTAATCGTTTGCGAACTAGGGCTCGATGACCTTTGACCCCTAGGGTCAAGTTGGTCCCAGAGGGCTGAAAATCCACACAGCGGCTCTCCCAGCACCCCCGATGAACCTCCCCGAGTTTCGTGCCAATCGGGCAAAGCGTTAATTTTCACCCCCTATGACAGACTACAGATCCTCTAGGGTTACTATGCCATCAGCCTCCCAATCCTCTCTGAAATGAGATTTCGCTGAAAAAAGTGAAAAAACATGATTTGAAGGAGATCCAAAGGTCCGATCGGGATGCCATCGCACACAACTGTCGGGGACCCCACTGGAAGTCAACTGTTCAAGCCACACCCTCCTAGCCCCTCCCCTTCCTGAGTTATTCAATTAAACGCGCTCCTGAGGTAAAAGGTCATTGGGCGGGGCTAGGAGGGCAGCAGAGGGATGAGGTCCTACATACAGGTCAGGGACCCCCCTGGGGGTCAGCTGTTAAAGCCACACCCTCCTAGCCCCTCCCCTTCCAGAGTTATTCAACTCCAAAGTCGTTAGCGGCGGCTAATGCTAAATGCAACAACCACGCGGCTTGTGCACGCGCTGGAGGGATATCCTTTTACACACCCATCAGGGACCCTCCCGGGAGTCATGCATCCAAATCCCATCCTCCTAACCCTAATCGTTTAGGAGTTATTAAAGCTCAAAGTTAGGGTTAGCAGCTAACGGCTAATTTAAGCTCCTTCTCAATTTGCGCAGTAATTCTACGCGGTGGGCGGGGCTGCCCCATATCAAAGGGTGCCTAAGGTCACCACGCACCCTGTGTGCGAGTTTGAGCCGGCTAGCTATCACCGTTTGGGAGCTATTAACGAAAATAGCTAAATTAGCTCGTTTTTTAGCCGCAAAACGTTAGCATTTGCCTATTTAACATACTTCTATATGTCCCGGGAGGCTGAAAATTTTACCACAGGTGCAGAAGGGGACCCCGAGGCAACCCTGAAAGTCTCAGCCCTCCAGCTATTACCGTTGATTTTTAAAAAATAAAAACGTGAAAACGCGAAATGCAGAAAGTAGCTTTTTTCGGGTATTTCCGTTTCAGCTACAACCACCGCAGCCGGCACACATCAGCGGGGTCTAGAGACGGTCATTTTGATGCCACTTTGAGCTCGTTTGCTCCAGTATTTCAAAAATGGCGCACAAAATATGTTCGGTTAAGGCGTTTTTGAAAACGAGTGCCTTCAGCTCTCCCGAAAGACTTCCGGGTGGCCTAGAGGGCTGAAATCGCACAGATTGGATGTGCTGCCAGCCCCGATGCATGACCCCGAATTTGAGCTCAATGGCTCAAGGCCTTATGGGAAAGGTCACCCCGTTGACCTTTGACCGATAGGGTCAGGAGGGTCGCACAGGGCTGAAACTTCTCACAATGGATACCCTGGCTCCCCCGATGCAGGTTTCCGAGTTTCGTGCCGATCGGTCAAAGCGTTGAGGGATTTTGCTATGATTCAGGCTTCATTTCGGGCCTTCTGCAGGGCAAGTGAAAACGGATGGATTTTTTTGGAAAAAAGTATTCTAGAGAGCTGAAACTTCACAGGGTGGATGCCCTGGAAGCCCCGATGCAGGATCTAGCGTTTTTTTTGTCTCTAGCTCAATGCGTTGTTTTCACCCTCTGAGTTTCACCCTTAGAGTGATGAGGGGATCCCTGACCTCACATGAGGTATGTGTGCGGGGGTCCTGCCGGTCCCCGAGGGTCCCAAATTTCATGGTGGAAATTGACCCAACCGACCCTCAGGACACCCAAGGCTCATCCCCACGGATCCAACCATATAGATTATGTGCTGATTCATGAGGTCAAATTTTTCTGCTAGGGTTACAGAAATGACACCACAACACACCTGTCAGGCACCCCCCAGTGAGACACATATCCAACTTTCATAACCCTAGCCCTAATGGTCTGCGATCTAGGGTTAGATGACCTTTGACCCCTAGGGTCAAGATGGTCCCAGAGGGCTGAAAATCCACACAGCGGCTCTCCCAGCACCCCCGATGAAGCTCCCCGAGTTTCGTGCCAATCGGGCAAAGCGTTAATTTTCACCCCCTATGACAGACTACAGATCCTCTAGGGTTACTATGCCATCAGCCTCCCAATCCTCTCTGAAATGAGATTTCGCTGAAAAAAGTGAAAAAACATGATTTGAAGGAGATCCAAAGGTCCGATCGGGATGCCATCGCACACAAGTGTCGGGGACCCCACTGGAAGTCAACTGTTCAAGCCACACCCTCCTAGCCCCTCCCCTTCCGGAGTTATTCAATTAAACGCGCTCCTGAGGTAAAAGGTCATTGGGCGGGGCTAGGAGGGCAGCAGAGGGATGAGGTCCTACATACAGGTCAGGGACCCCCCAGGGAGTCAGCTGTTAAAGCCACACCCTCCTAGCCCCTCCCCTTCCAGAGTTATTCAACTCCGAAGTCGTTAGCGGCGGCTAATGCTAAATGCAACAACCACGCGGCTTCCTTATGCGCTGGAGGGATCCCCTTCCACACATCCATCAGGGACCCCCCCAGGAGTCATGCCTCCAACCCCCATCCTCCTAACCCTAATCGTTTAAGAGTTATTCAAGCTGGAAGTTAGGGTTAGCAGCTAACGGCTAATTTCTGCTCCCGCCCACTTTGTGCAGTAATTCCACGCGGTGGGCGGGGCTGCCCCATATCGATGGGTGCCTAAGGTCACCACACACCTTGTGTGCGAGTTTGAGCCGGCTAGCTGTCATCGTTTGGGAGCTATTAATGTAAATAGCGAAATTAGCTCCTATTTTAGCCACAAAACGTTAGCATTTGCCTATTTCACATACTTCTACATGTCCCGGAGGGCTGAAAATTTTATCACAGGTGTGGGATGGGACCCCGAGGACACCCTGAAAGTCTCAGCCCCCTGGCTATCACCGTTGATTTTTAAAAAATAAAAACGTGAAATGGCGAAATACAGAAACGTGCTTTTTTCGGGTATTTCCGTTTCAGCTACAACCACCACTGTCGGCACACATCAGCGGGGTGTAGAGACGTTCATTTTGATGCCACTTTGAGCTCGTTTGCTCAAGTATTTCAAAAATGGCGCACAAAATATGTTCGGTTAAGGCGTTTTTGAAAACGAGTGCCTTCAGCTCTCCTGAAAGACTTCCGGGTGGCCTAGAGGGCTGAGATCGCACACCGTGGATGTGCTGCCAGCCCCGATGCATGACAGCGAATTTGAGCTCCCTGGCTCAAGGCCTTATGGGAAAGGTCACCCCGTTGACCTTTGACCGATAGGGTCAGGAGGGTCGCACAGGGCTGAAACTTCTCACACTGGATACCCTGGCTCCCCCGATGAACATACGTGAGCCTCGTGTCGATCGGTCAACGTTTAAATTTTGACCCCTGGGAGAGCTTGCAAATCCCCCAGACTCAGTGGGGCATCAGCCTCCCAATCCAACCATGTAGATTATACGCTGATTCATGAGGTCAAATTTTTCTGCTAGGGTTAGAGAAATGACACCACAACACACCTGTCAGGCACCCCCCAGGGAGACACATATCAATTTTTCATCACCGTAACCCTAATAGTCAGCAAACTAGGGTTAGATTACCTCTACCCCCTCGGGCTAGGAGGGTCATTATCCCAGCCCCCCTCCACACAAAGCTTAAAAAATAAGTACAAGTTCCAAACGCGAAAAATTCATAGCACTGAGTGGCCGAGTGGTCTAATGCTATGGCTTGCAACCAGTAGGTTGTGGGATCAAACCCCACGGGGGACATGCTTATTGTGGTGCATCTTGAGCAGTGGAGACTTAGTGTTACTGAGGCAAAGTGTTTTATTAAACTAACTTAGCCTAACCTTTCAGATTCCAGAATCTGACATTGGATGACTAAATCTGGAATCCCCTTCCAGAATGTGACATCGTTTTTTAAAAAGTGCAGGTACACACCTGAAAGGAACAACATTACACTCTTAAGGCCCTAAGCTGTCATTGGAAGCCAATAAAAACCCTGACTGGAGTTAGGGTCAAGGCTTAGGGCTTAGGGTTGCAAATAGGGTTGACCAAAGACCCCTTACCATTTAAGTTAGACACTTGAAACCACTACCATTGTACTGCCAAGGCCCTAAGCTTTCATTTGATGCCAATCCCACACTTCTAGGGCCTTCCTGCACAAAGTTAGAGATTGTCACCAGAATGAAGCAAGCTGGCATTGCATTCCAGAAAGAGACATTGAAACCCAAAGTGTTTGGATCAGCCCAAAAACACCCAAAAACACCCAAAACCGACAGCCACCTTTCATAACCCTAGCCCTAATTGTTTGGAAACTAGGGTTAAATGACCTCTGACCCCAAGGGTTAGGAGGGTCATTATCCCAGCCCCCCTCCACACAAAGCTTAAAAAATAAGTACAAGTTCCAAACGCGAAAAATTCATGGCACTGAGTGGCTGAGTGGTCTTATGCTATGGCTTTCAACCCAACTTTTGTGGGATCAAATCCCACAGGGAACATGCTTATTGTGGTGAACGTCAAAGTTTTTCTTTAGGGGTCAGAGAGATGTCATCACAACATACCTGCTTTTTTGAGTATAGGGTTACAGTTAGGGTGTAGGGTTACCGAGTTAGGGTTACACATAGGGTTGACCATATAACCCTTAACATTGAAGTTAGACACTTGAAACTACCACCATTACACTCACAGGACGCTCAGCTTTCATTTGAAGCCAGTCCCACGCCTCTTGCTCCTTCCTGAGAGGAGTTATAGCAGATTCCAGAATGTGTCATTTGATGTCTAAATCTGGAATCCCCTTCCAGAAAATGACATCGATTTTTAAAAAGTGCAGGTAGACACTTGAAACTACAACCATTGCACTGCTCAGGTCCTAAGCTTTCATTTGATGCTAATCCCAGCCCTCTAGCTCCTTCCTGAGAGGAGTTATAGCAGATTCCAGAATCGGTCATTTGATGTCTAAATCTGGAATCCCCTTCCAGAAAATGACATCGATTTTTAAAAAGTGCAGGTAGACACTTAAAACTATAACCATTGCATTGCTGAGGCCCTAAGCTTTCATTTGATGCCAATCTCAGCCTTCTAGCTCCTTCCTGACAGGAGTTATCATTACTTGACCGAATCTTACCAAGACCACAACAGACCTGTCAGGGACCCCCGAGGGAGACACATATCAAACTTTCATAACCCTAGCCCTCATTGTTTGGGATTGTTAGGGTTACAGTTAGGGAGTAGGGTTACCGAGTTAGGGTTACACATAGGGTTGACCATAAAACCCTTAACATTTAAGTTAGACACTTGAAACTACCACCATTACACTCGGAGGGCCCTCAGCTTTCATTTGAAGCCAGTCCCACGCCTCTAGCTCCTTCCTGAGAGGAGTTAAGGCAGATTCCAGAATGTGTCATTTGATGTCTAAATCTGGAATCCCCTTCCAGAAAATGACATCGATTTCTAAAAAGTGACTTGAGACTTGACACTGCAACCATTGCCCTGCTGAGGTCCTAAGCTTTCATTTGATGCTAATCCCAGCCCTCTAGCTCCTTCCTGAGAGGAGTTAGGGTTGATAATTCCAGAATCGGTCATTTGATGTCTAAATCTGGAATCCCCTTCCAGAAAATGACATCGATTTTTAAAAAGTGCAGGTAGACACTTGAAACTATAACCATTGCATTGCTGAGGCCCTAAGCTTTCATTTGATGCCAATCTCAGCCTTCTAGCTCCTTCCTGACAGGAGTTATCATTACTTGACCGAATCTTACCAAGACCACAACAGACCTGTCAGGGACCCCCGAGGGAGACACATATCAAACTTTCATAACCCTAGCCCTCATTGTTTGGGATTGTTAGGGTTACAGTTAGGGAGTAGGGTTACCGAGTTAGGGTTACACATAGGGTTGACCATAAAACCCTTAACATTGAAGTTAGACACTTGAAACTACCACCATTACACTCGGAGGGCCCTCAGCTTTCATTTGAAGCCAGTCCCACGCCTCTAGCTCCTTCCTGAGAGGAGTTAAGGCAGATTCCAGAATGTGTCATTTGATGTCTAAATCTGGAATCCCCTTCCAGAAAATGACATCGATTTCTAAAAAGTGACTTGAGACTTGACACTGCAACCATTGCACTGCTGAGGTCCTAAGCTTTCATTTGATGCTAATCCCAGCCATCTAGCTCCTTCCTGAGAGGAGTTAAGGCAGATTCCAGAATGTGTCATTTGATGTCTAAATCTGGAATCCCCTTCCAGAAAATGACATCGATTTTTAAAAAGTGACTTGAGACGTGACACTGCAACCATTACACTGCTGAGGTCCTAAGCTTTCATTTGATGCTAATCCCAGCCCTCTAGCTCCTTCCTGAGAGGAGTTATAGCAGATTCCAGAATCGGTCATTTGATGTCTAAATCTGGAATCCCCTTCCAGAAAATGACATTGATTTTTAAGAAGTGACTTGAGACTTGACACTGCAACCATTGCACTGCTGAGGTCCTAAGCTTTCACTTGATGCTAATCCCAGCCCTCTAGCTCCTTCCTGAGAGGAGTTATAGCAGAGGATTCCAGAATCGGTCATTGGATGACACATTCTGGAATCCCCTTCCAGAAAGTGTCATTGAAACTTAAACGTGGAGTTAGACACTTGAAAGTACCACCGTTACACTTGCAAGGCCCTCAGCTTTCATTTGAAGCCAATCCGACACTTCTACCTCCTTCCTGAGAGGAGTTACAGAGGATTCCAGAATTGGTCATTGAATGACGAAATCTGGAATCCCCTTCCAGATTGCGTTTCTGAAGCTCAGGGTGTTTGGATCAGCCCAAAAACACCCAAAACAGACAGTCACTGCCCCAAGAGACACGTGTGCGGGGTCGTTGCCAGTCCCCGAAGGGTTCCACATTTCATGGTGGAAATTGACCGAACCGACCCTCAGGACACCCAAGGCTCATCCCCACGGGTCCAACCATACACATTATGGGGTGATTCATGAGGTCAAATTTTTCTGCTAGGGTTACAGAGACGACACCACAACCCACCTGTCAGGCACCCCCCAGTGAGACACATATCCAACTTTCATAACCCTAGCCCTCATTGTTTGGGATTGTTAGGGTTACAGTTAGGGAGTAGGGTTACCGAGTTAGGGTTACACATAGGGTTGACCATAAAACCCTTAACATTGAAGTTACACACTTGAAACTACCACCATTACACTCGGAGGGCCCTCAGCTTTCATTTGAAGCCAGTCCCACGCCTCTAGCTCCTTCCTGAGAGGAGTTAAGGCAGATTCCAGAATGTGTCATTTGATGTCTAAATCTGGAATCCCCTTCCAGAAAATGACATTGATTTTTAAGAAGTGACTTGAGACTTGACACTGCAACCATTACACTGCTGAGGTCCTAAGCTTTCATTTGATGCTAATCCCAGCCATCTAGCTCCTTCCTGAGAGGAGTTATCATTGCTTGACCGAATCTGGAATCCCAATCTGGAATCTGGAATCTGGAATCTGGAATCTGGAATCCCAATCTGGAATCTGGAATCTGGAATCTGGAATCTGGAATCCCAATCTGGAATCTGGAATCTGGAATCTGGAATCCCCTTCCAGATTGCATCTTTGAAGCTCAAAGTGTTTGGATCAGCCCAAAAACACCCAAAACAGACAGTCACCACCCCAACAGTTGTGTGTTTGGGGTTGTTGCCACTCCCCAAGGGGTCGCAAAATTCATGGTGGAAATTGACCCAACTGACCCTCAGGACACATAAGGCTCATCCCCCTGTATCCCACCATACAGTCTATGGGCTGATTCATGAGGTGAAATTTTTATGCAGGTTTACAGAGATGACATCATACCACACCTGTCAGGGACCCCCCCAGCTTTCATTTGAAGTAAATCCCACACCTCTAGCTCTTTCCTGAGCTCAGTTACAGCACCTTCCAGAATCGGTCAAGGCTTGACCAATCTGGAATCCCTATTCAAAATCTACAGTGTTGTAGTTGGACACTTGAAACCACTTCCATTGCACTGCTGAGGCCCTCAGCTTTCATTTGAAGTCATTGCCAGAGCTCTCGGTCCTTCCTGAGCGGAGTTGGAGCTCGTTTTCAGAATGTTCAGTTCCGGAAACGGAATCTTCAGTTCCGGAAACGGAATCTTCAGTTCTGGAAACGGAATCTTCAGTTCTGGAATCTTTGGTAGAAAGGTCCTAGGCACTCAGAAACGGTGGCCAAGGGAGCCCGAGTCCCCTAACAGCAGTTTAAACCAACTCCCAGCTCTCTAGCATGTTCCTACGGCTCACAGTGGTAGATTGAACCAATTGTGGAACTATATTCCAGAAAACGACAGACAAATTGCTCCCCCTAGTGGTAAAATGGTGGTACTGCAACAAAAAAAAATAGGTGCTAGAGAGTCAAAAGACACATCACCGGACTGTAAAAAATCCCCCGAATTCACCTAGACGTCCTGTTTTTGTCTAGGACCCATGGTTAGGGAAATAAATGCCACATACACTTTCCGGGTATAAAATGGCAATGCCAGATATGTTGTAGAGCTCGCCGAGGCGATTCCAACGGTCCTACTCCCGGCGCTCAGAGACCCTCAGAACAAGATATGGAATCCCCTAATTAGGGTTAGGGTTAGGGTTAGGGTTAGGGTTAGGTTAAGGGGTAAATGTGGTAATCGCAGGCCTGCGATTTTTAATAACTTTGTAACCCTAAGTGTGAGAGACTTGAGACTTGAGCCATGCGTAGAGGGTGACGAGCCGGTCCGGGTGGTAGGTTAAGGGGTAAATGTGGTAATCGCAGGCCTGCGATTTTTAATAACTTTGTAACCCTAAGTGTGAGAGACTTGAGACTTGAGCCATGCGTAGAGGGTGACGAGCCGGTCCGGGTGGTAGGGTTAGGGTTAGGTAATAGGGGTAAATGGGGTCCTGAGTCATTGACTCAAGCTCCAATAACTTTGTAACCCTAAGTGTGAGAGACTTGAGACTTGAGCCATGCGTAGAGGGTGACGAGCCGGTCCGGGTGGTAGGGGTAGGGT